>NW_010393640.1:270086-311870 GCF_000710305.1 Buceros rhinoceros silvestris | reverse complement strand
GAGCCTGGGAAAGGGTGTCAGGGCCTGCTAGCGGCCCTGATGGTTTTGCCTGATATAACAATCTAAGAACAGAAATAGCGCAGCTGTCAGGACGCAATTTTAAACATCAGTTGGGCTAGCAGGATGCCCCTAGCTGGTATAGTACTTTTAAAGAGAAAACAAAACTCAGGCTGCACTGGAGTGCTTGGCAGCCCTCCTACAGGGCAGCAAGGCTCCTTTTGGCTTGTATCAGGGCAAGGGCAGCACATGAAAACAGACAAAAAAACCTCTTCATCACCTCCTCTCAGACCTTACCACTAGAAACTCCTGCCTTTACAGGCACACAAGTTCCAGAAGGGTACGGTTGTGGGGTCTATTGTAGTTAATGCGTTTCATGAGAACTGTTTTGGAGTATGTGCTCTCTGTATCATCAAACATGGGCAAATCAATGTAATGTTTATATTTATTTATATTTTAGTGTATCAAATGGCTTTTAGATAAGGTTAAAAAATATGGTCTGCCTCTATGGTTTTAAAGCAATACATGTCTTTAAAAGAATAGGGTCCAGATGCATACGCTGAGCCTCAGGGAAATCTTTTACAACCTAGTTTCATGTTGAGTAATGCTGCTGTGGGAATTAATTTCTGGAAGGTCTGGTCTGTTTCCTTGAGGGAAACAGCTAACAGCACTAGAGCAATCACAAGATTCCCCAGGTTTCTGAAGCGATAAGCAGGCTCCAAAAAAAGGTCAGGATTTTAAAACTTCAAGTTTGACAAGGGAAAGCCCAGGGAAGATGATTCTTTAGGAATCATTAAAATAACCTGGTCAAGACAGCACATTGACCCTGTCATGCCACTTCTTCTCCTATTTGTCTGCTTACATGATGCAGTCTTACCACTGTTTCATTGGTCTCTGTCTTACCAACTTGCTAGCCCCACCTAGGGAGACATCTGTTTCTAAATATAAACTATCTGTGTAAACTGAATTAACTAGATACTGAAATGGGCTGCCGTCTAATAATGTGTGCTTAATGTGTGTCTCTTGGTGTTTTCTTTTTTCTCTCTTACTGTACCTCTGCTCTTCTCTTCAGCTTCTGTTTGCAAACTGATCATTCTGTTTAGAGAAACAGAACAGCTACTGTGATGGGAAATAAAATATACTTCCATTGCCTGGAAACTGTTTTTCAAGAATGTCTCGAAGAGAGACAGAAATTTAATCAAGTTAAAGAAATAAATTGCTGAGAACTGCAATCCAGTGATTAAGAAACCAAGTGACCAAAACAGAATACCTCCAAAGAATTCCTAATTCACAGGAGAAGACACTTCATAATGTCCCCCAGAAACAAATAATACAATAATCCAAGATGCCTCGATGCACCTCTTTTACAAGATGATGAAACTGGATGCTGCAAGATATCCAGTACACACTTCAGTTAACCATTTCCATAAAGGTAGTACAGGATCAGTACAAATGAACTCCATGAACCTGCAGATTTGGGAGTAAAAGAGAAGAAAAATACAGTATATCTACACAGTTATGTTTAACCTGTTATTTGAACTCAATGATCGATGATAGATCTGGCCCTGTGAAATATCCATTATGCTTTAATTCTTACTCAGATATGCTGAACTAGTAAAAGTAATGCTATTGTAAAAGTGGAGGTGGCATTAGTTATACTGTAGAACCATAAAGAAGATCCCATTCTTCTTACAACAGTTAGTAAGAAACTTCCAATATTCTCTGAAATCTGACATTGACCAGGCTTTTTTTCTGTTTGAAACAGGAGTCTATATCACAGACTTTCCTTTGTTTGTAACATAACCTCAAATTGATTCAGGGGTGATTTGGTGAAATTGTTGGTCAGCTATCATGTCTAGGAATAACTAGATTTCATCAATTTAAGAATATCCGTACTACACTTGTGAAACACAAAGTTACACCTCCTGTGGTGACAATCCCTGCTAGTACTCCTATCCCGATAATGAGATTACAGTGAAGCTGCATAAGATTTTAGCTAAAATCAAACATGGGTTCTCAAAAGAACCAAGTTTTATTACAATAGAACATTTTTGTTATCCTCAAGAGAGCAATTTCAACCCAAAGTTTTCCATCTGACTCTTAGTTCTCCTTTATTTCGTGGTTTTCCTATTAGTAGCAGAGAACATTGCTCCACGCCCCTGCTCCTGTGGTGCCAAATCTACTTTTGTTCATTTAATTCTAGCAGTACACAGCCTAATAACAGCTGTCCATCAGTCATCGCTGAGACTCTGTCTCATTTTTGTTATCTCTAGTAAGCCATACCCTTCACTAGTAATTAAAGTTTCTCCATTTTGTTGCCTGGGCTCTTTCCATTCGTCTACAAACATTTCTCTGGTGTGGCTTTCTTGCCCACTTTTTTTGAGCTCATTGTTTCAAAGACAGCTGTCTTTTCTATATTCAATGCCTATGTTTTAAAAACTTATATACAGGTTTGAGACAGAAACTTCTTTCAGCCTGGAAGAAAATATTTCATTTGAATACAGTGGATGAAATTACAAAGTATGATTTAATCACACTCCAGATAGGTAAAATAATAAACTGCTACCTGAGACAGACACAGACATTAAGTTAGAACTTTTGCTAGTGCTTTCAGTAAAACTTTTTTCCAAAAATGTGATCAAAATACAGTGTTTCCCTCATATAAAAGCTAAAGAACTTGTTTTACCTTAGCAACCTGAAAATGTACAGTAAAGAACAAATCCCATGGCTAAGTATTGTTGCTGGCTGTAACTCTCAGGCATGGATTCTGGTACTAAAAATTGCATTCCCGCAGTATTTCTCATTCATTCCAATAGATGCTCAGAGCAGTGTGAAGTCCACATTGGCATAAACACTGTGAAAAGCCTTCAGCAGAAACTATTTCTCTGAAGGATTTTGCCTTGGCTACTGGTCATCAGGCATCTTTAATCCCTTACTCTTTCGCTTTATGGGTCTTCTTGACCTGCATTGTTACCTTATACAAAAGCTCTTTGTTCTGTAAATTTTTCTGTTTCTCTTGGCCTTCTGCCTGCCATGCCTATTTCAGTTGAAAGTCAGATATATGAAGTCTGATTAAAAACCTGTTTATCCCTTCCAGAAGCGAGTGATTTCTTTAAGTAGTTGGAAAACACAATTGGTTCTGACAGTGTTGTTTTGGCAGGACTGGGGCGGAAAACAAGCAGCACGGTAAACGCTTGTCAAATGTTTAAAAAAAAAAAAATCAAACCCAACAGCTGAAATCAATCATATATTCAAATGAAAGTTTCAGTATAAAAAAGTTACCACTTTCTGCATAACAAAAGGCTGAATTCATGCCTGGAAGGTTCACCAACCCGTTGATTTATAGAACATTGAAACAGAAGGACTTGACTTTGTTTATGACTCAGCTTTTCAACTTTTAATATCCCCTTCTAGAGATGGTAAAAACAGGAAGAGCTGAAAACTTCACAAACATCAAAATCTTAATATATGAAAGGAATCTTTTGCAAAGTTTCTACTTACTCTCTTAATTCATACTTCACTGTTCTGATTTCACCTGTTTGTGGTTCTGTTTAGCATATACAAGGTATGTTGTTCTGATAAAAGTACCAAGCTGAGGAATTGCTCAGGAAGAAGTATTCTGATGGATTAGGCACTAGTCATTATGACAGGAAGAAAATATAAGTCCTAATATCCTGGAAAGAACACATACAGAGAGGGAAAAGAAATGCATGCAACAGTGCTGAGCTGTAAGCAGTTGTTGTACACATGGGAGAAAACTCACAGTGAGCACATCCACAGGCTTCTGGAAAATATTCCCCAGGATTGACACAACCAAGGCTGCAAAGAAGCACCTGCAGAAACAGGATATTGTGGTTAAATGTAGAACAGGAAAAATATATGAGACATGGAAAGCTTTAATTAGTCATATCTGATACAGCGAGTGGGGAAGGGAGGTAGCTGACAATAACGAAGTTGCTTGTAGCACTGAATCATTTAGTTGTGCTCAGCTGACATGTCAGGCAGGAAACCTGTTATGATATGGCAACAGATTCACATAACCTGCAATACAAAACAAGGCTATATCTTCACCTTTTCCCCAGTCTCTACTGTCATGCTGGCACAATCATTTTGCAACCATACAGTCAGCCTATTCGGGGAACTGATGATCCAGGTTAAATTGAACCTTTATAATTACCTGAGAGAATGGAAAAGTAGAGGATAGAGAAGGTTAGGATGGCTAAAGACTCAACAACAATTTTGGTTTAGACCAGCTTATAGCGTGTGAAGAATTGATCCTTGAACACTGAAGGAGGGAATGATGCTCAGCAATCCTGATTGCTGGTAGATAAAGAAAGATGATTTTTTTTTTTTTTTTCTTTCTGTCCCTGGAGAGAGTAAAGGAGTAGTAGAAATTGTGGTTGTTCAGTTGGTCTAGACCCACTGCTACAGGGATGAAATGGGAGGACTTAGGACTATTTTTGTCACACTTACATTTTACTTTTACCAGCTGGTCTCTATTTCCCTAGCTTTCCCATAAGCTATGATACAATTAAAAAAAAAATCATTAAATGCCACCTCTTTCTCTCATGTTCTGGGAGAAAATTGATTTGTTATTACTGCTTGAGAAAAATCCACTTTGAATGTTATATATTTTTCCTTGTTGTCTTCCAGGTTCCTTAAATTATAATTTTCTTAATTTTTACAGGGTTTGAAATAAAGCTGGTCAGCTTATGCTTACTAGACTTCTTCATTTTTTCCTTTCTTCATAGGTGGTCCTAATGCTTGTCCATTTTTAGCATTTCAGAGCTTTTAAATTTCACAAAGATTACTGCTAATGTTTCTGTGACTGCTTCAGTCCAGGGATTATTTTAGTCAGGCCTAGGCAACTTGAAAGCATCCAGATTTCCTGACTATTTTCTAACTATTTATTTTCCCTAGTGGCTTCAATTCCTATCTCCTTTTCAGTGCTTTCATGGAGACTGGAGGACTTCACATACTTATATAATACTGCATATTATTCCTTTTCTTGGTAATAAAGCCTAATGAATGTGTGCTTGCACACATGCTTGCAAAAATGAGATTGTCTAAGAGAAAAACGGTTTCTAAAGCCCTTGCCTTGACAGTGTTATTAAAAGATTTCAGTTAAAAGAAGCTTCAACTTCCCAAAACAAAAACATGCCTCTGTGGTTTAAACAAGCCATCTAACCTACAGTTAACATGTTAGGGCACAGTGAAGGCCACCTGCTCAGCCAGGGAAGGGAGACGAGCCTGTCCTGTCCTGCAGCATCCCAACAAGGTGAGCAGATAGCTTTGCCAACAGCACCCAGAGTTGGCCGGCAGTAATCGCTGTGTTTGAGTCAAGTCAGGATACCAAGTCAGCAAGGCAAGGTCCACCTCAGCCAGATGTGTAGCTGAATGTAGGCACATACCAACTTTGTCAGAGTTGTCCTCAAGCACAGGTAGCCCAGCTCCCAGGTGAGCAGAAAAAGGGGTTGGAGAGCCTCCTGGTGCTTTTGGGGTCCCAGCTGGAACCGTGAAGGATCTGGCTCCAAGAGGAGTCGGTCAGATTTGGCAAAGTATTAGAGATGCAAAGAATACATGAGATTAGGGCAGCAGTAGCTGCTTCACAATCATAAAGGGATTAGAGGACTTTGCCACTGTCATATTTTCAAGAACCAGCTCCTGTGAAGTTGTTCAAATCCAAGCTACATTGTAATATAATTTAGTTTTATTTATTAAATAATTTAATTTCCTTTTATCAATCAAGGACAAAATTTTGTCTCAAGCTTTGCTTGAGGCACAATATGCAACTATAATGACCTTTCCCTATCTTCCTCTCCAGAAGACATCTGCTTGAACCTGACAAGAGAAGTATTTCCTCACTTGCACTAAGGAAGAGAGATCAGCCTTGGCTAATGCAGTCTGTTCCCTGGAATAAACAGCTGCAAATAAAGAAGACAAAGCCAAGAGAGTTCCGGCTTGTATGTCTTGTATGAGTAATTCAAGCTGAAAGACCTTTGCATGGAAATTCAAGTACTGCCTGGACTGCATAGTCATTTTCACTCTGGCTGCTGGAGAAGAACATGCGTCAATGCTTGAGAAAGCAGTAAGGCCCTGCAGGAGAAGAGGAGCTGTCACAGCAGGAAGCACGCACTCTTCTTGGATAATATGCCAAAGACAACTCTCTCTGAGCACACTGGATTGCAGCAAACTTTCTGTTAGTCTGTTCTTGTGTCAGTGTAACTTATTTTCTTGGAAGAGTCCTATTTCCTTCCTTTTTATAGACACCTCAGGTGACGTCCCTTATCTGTAACGCATTCTTCTGTAATGTCAAGTAATATTAAGCCTAACTAGATTGTACTGAAGATACTAGTTCTGGATATTATTTTCATAGCAGTCCCATATTCATTAACATAATCTTGTATGTCAGAGACCAAGTTATTCCATATGGCAAATAAACTTGGTTTGATTTAATCAAAATGTATCTAGTGACTAGCAAGGACAGAGCATTTGAAATAATTTGCTGGGACACAGGCTCTGTTCATAGATATACTTGAAGAAAGTTCAACTTTCACAGTTCACAAAACATGAAAGCTATGCGGCTGTTCATCGGAGAGCTCACAGTCTCCAGTGGAAGGCTTGCAAGAAGGGACTGCCAAGGAAGCTATAGAAGCAGCTGTCATCAAAGAATAGTCAGTCAGCTATCACCTTTGCTAAGTTTTTAGAGTCTAGAGACCCGGAGTTTGCTATCCTCCCACTGGGCTTCATCTACAGTAAGGAAACTTTTAGAAAGAAATGTCATGAAATACTCAGATATCAAACACACTTCCCCTATTCCCCCACACCCCTCCACACACCCACACCCATTTCAACCCCACTCTTTTTTCTCTAGAGTCATTCACCCTTTAAATAAAGCAGCTCTCTCCTCCTTCCTACGTTTTTGTTCTGCCACTTTGGATCTGAAAAATGGTAAGTTTGTAAGTATTTTTTCTTAGACTGAAAATGAATCCCTGTTCTTGCAGCTGCCACAGATGTTAGAAGCAGATTTTTGTTACAAGCAAAATCAACATGGCAATATTTCTATCAGTAAAACAAACAGAATTAAGTTAAATGACAATCTCATTACTGCTATAGAAGCTTCAATAAAAGGAAACCTTTCTTGCTAAAATATGAAACAGCCAAAATAAGACAAAAAAACCCCAAAACCAACAAATTGCCCAATTAAGAGTGCTGCGTCCGTAACACAACTGAACAACACTCATCAGTGCTGGACCTGTTTATGAAAAGCCCTCTGTGGGCCTAAACAAAATAACATTTTTCTTTATGCATTAATATGGCAAATCTTACTCTCGCAATCCTCAGAAGTAATGAATTAAAACCCACAGTAATACTACTTCTATGTTAAGTCACTATTTGAAATGATGCTGCAAAACAACACACTATTAATAAGGGTCAGTATGATAACAGCTATTTAGTTTCCTTGCACTTCTCTGTGGCTTTCTATTATGCTGAGAATTTTAATTATATTTGTTTCTTATTGTAAAGTGTTCATGATCAGCACTGCTGAGGGCCGAATCCAAGAATTAAAAAGTCAGGAGATGTAGATTATCTGAAGGCAGATACCAAACCTCTGGAGGTGTCATGGATTGTATGTAGCTTTGCAAGTCAATCTGGAAAATCTTACTTTAAAGACCTTTAAAGCCTAAAGGGCTCTAGTACAGGGAAAAAGACTTCCAGACTGTCTATATACTATCTGTAGCCAACATACATGGAGAAAAAAGAACAGTTCAGTATTCATAACAATATAAGCCTCTCCACCATATGTATCACAGAAGGTATTACTAACTGTGATATACTCTGTCAAGATCACATCACCAGATAGTTCCAGAATTCACAGGGACACAAAATTTGAGACTAAGCCTGAGTTCAACATCCCCCTTTCCTCCTGAGAATCCTAGTTCCTTAAGAATTTCTTTTAAGCACTTGCAGAAATACATCTCTGGTTTTTTGTATTAGCTGTTCCCAGGCAGACACACCAATTCCTTGTGAGGGAACACATGAGGAAAGTTGGTTACTTTTTTTAAAAGATTAGTCAGTGGAAAACTGAACTGTGCCAAAGCCAAATTTGTTGAGAAACTGAAGGCAGATTCAGCAGGGTGGGAAACTTTTTGAAAATGCTAAAATATTTTCTCTTAATTTTGGGGGGGAGATGGACAGTATTAAAAGCATTTTGAAGCATCATTTCTCATTTAGAAGCTGATCTTAATAGAAAAAACAGAATGAAAAAGCAAATTTGAGTCAATGGAGAAGTTTTATGATTCAAAATAAAATTATGGATTTTGCTTCATAAAGCTTTTACTTTTCCTCATCGCCCTGAATAATTTCCGTTTAGGTTGACAAGAGCTAGTAAATTTTCCCTTATTTTTTCATTTTGACCAACACCCAAAAAAACCCCCAAAAGCTCTCCAGCTATACTTGTTTTACCACAAGAATTTTCTTGTATGTGATCAAGAGGACTGCACCCACCAATTATTTTGAAAAACCAGCCCAGTAACTTCTCTGATCAATCAAATACACTTGTGACTTACTACCAGCATCCAGAAGGGAAGTGGAGCTGGAAAATATGTACCCCTTCAGTTTTCCAAACCAGTACTCTCCATGAATTTAATGACATTTTATTACTCTTAAATTGATTAATATATTTTTGCTGGCAGTATCTTTTTTTTTTTTTTTGGGGCCATTATTAAAATACTTTTAAATATTCCATATTCAAAGAAATACAAGAATCTTGCCTAAACTGGCCAGCTGGAGTGGGCCGTGTTGGGAAGAAAAGTATGGAAAGCCTACCTTAGCACAAGACAAGAATGTGGCTATAATTCACAGAAGCACAGCCTGTTCAGCTCTTTCTCCCACAGGAAGAAAAACACCGGGATGAGTTCGGGTGAGTGCGAGGTTGGCTCTCCCTCTCTCATTGGTCGTTGTCTGCAGCGGTCATTGCGGCAGCCTGGCAGACCAAACCATGGCCGTGTTTGCATTCAGGATGAGTCCCAACATGCAGCCTTTCCTGAGGGCGGTTTTCCTGGGTTCATGGCCCACCACTCCACTGAGAGAGCTGAGCAATCTCTACATGGTATATATCAAACATACAGAACCAGCAAACACCTTCTCCAGCTTAACTGTGAATGTAATTTCCTTTTTTTACCATGCGTGTTAAAAGTTCAAGGGTTGCATTTCTGTTGCAAGAGTTAATATCACTGTGAGCACCTGCAAATTGATGAGCAAAGCCTATCCTGGCTCTGCTTTTAGTGTTAGCGCTGCTGTGGCCAAATTTTTCTGGAGAAACACAAAACTCTCAGCTCGAGTTATGGCCCCTAAAATCCTTTTGGATCACCATCTAATATAACCATTGCTGTGTGTCAGTCTTGTGACATGAAACAAACACACAAATCTATTTAAAGATTCCCAAAAGGTGAGATAGATGAACTATTGACTTTACAGTCCTACTGTGATGGAAATATATTTTGCTTTGGACGTGTATTTTTCACCACAAAAGGATGTGGGGTAAATAAGGCACTTGTGATCTGCTCGTCATGAATCCTCAGCAGGGCTGTGTAAGTCTTGAGTCTTTTACCTGAGGGAAGACAAAAGGATCGATAAGTCTTTATTTTCTGAGAAGGATCTTCTTACACTGATAGTTTCCTTGTGCTGTCTAGCTATTTTAATCATTACCTGTAAAGATGAAAACAGTCATTACCTTGTTACACAGCAATTCAACAGATGCTATACAAAAAAAAGAATGTAAGGAACAGGCAACAACAACAAAAAAAAGTAAAGAACTGTTTAGCAATTGGTTTTCTCTCTTGAATGTTTGGCATGCTATAAAAATGGATTAAGATTTGATTAACCTTTCTGACTTTGTTTGTTTTATTGGTATTGCCTATGTTTAAACTGAGTTTCATGGGCATTGTTTGTTATCAGGAACAATGAAGAAATTCAACACACAGAAGCTAACTACCTCTTAGAAAGGGAAAGACATTCCCATTCTCTCTGTCCTATACTCCAACCTAATATGTCCCCAAATTGAATTCTTCTTGTTAAGTTCCAAATGATAAAGCTAGAAACCACATGAATTTAAACAGTATGTAAAAGGCAAGGTTTTGAATTCTAAAATGGGCAGATCCTTTAGCTGCACTTCCATCACCCTTCTTCACTTTTTTATTCTTGCTTGATTTTGGTTTAAGAGGAAGATACTACAATCAGAACGCTGCACCCCTTTTGAATTGAAAATGTTGCCTAAGTGTGAAAATATAACGCAAAGGTTAAAAACAGAAACAGAGTCAAGCTTTCGGAAGTGTAAATTCTGAACAGTCAAAATTAGTATGTCCATCCCCCAAAACATGAAATACTGGTTGAAGAAACTGAATGCTGAACCATTTTCTTCTCAGGCTTGAATACTAGAAAATCATGGAAAAGGAAAATAAAGAAACAATAATAGAGAAATCTAAGTTATTTCTTGTTTTGAGAAACAAAGGCATGAGGAAATGTGTTCACAACCTTAAGGTTTACAATCAGGTCAGAAAACTTGGCATACAAGCGTTCTCATTGTAGGATAACCCTTTGACTCCACATGTATTGGTGTATTTGTCTCTCCCAGCAAATTCATATCTAAACATGCCCTGGCCATCCAGGGTAGGTTTACACTGTTGGAATCACAGCATTGTTAGAATGTGTTTCAACATGCAAATTTGTTATCAACATTTTTCATTCTGCTTAATATTGCTTAGTTTGGGGTTCGCTAACTGATGGATTTGCAACTGAATACAGGTTACCTTAGAGGTACTTACAGTTCACAAACACAAATATTATCAAATGGAAATTAAATATGGGGTTATATTTATCTTGTTCCTTGGATTTAAGGCCGGCGTGATCCCAAGGCTACATTTCCTCACATGAACATATCTATTTCATTATGTCCAACACAACCATAGATACCAATGTCATTTTTACATCTTGATACGACACAGGTATTTGTCTCAGTTATTGTCATGCAGCATTCGCTTTCATTAAACTGTGATACTCTTAGGCATATGTTACGGTTCTGATGAGTGTATCTTGTCCTGCTTTCTTTGCACACATAAACTTCCAAAGAATGTGAAAAAAAGAAAATAGGAAACCCAAAACACTATGCACAGATTACCTGCATTAAGTCTGAATTGAACTGTTGGCTCTTATTTGCATGTTGATATCAATATTGCACTGCCTGTCTGGTACTTCGTGTTTTCTTTTCCTCCAGGTGATTCCATGTCTATTTCTATTTCTGTGGAAATTTGCTGCTGGAGAGAATGTCCTTGGAATAAAAGTACGTAAGTTGCTTCAAAAGTAAGGCCTTCTATTTATTTCCATGGAAACAGATTCACAGAGTACAATAACGCTATTGGATAGAACAAATTCTCAGCTACAAAACACTTTTTTTTTGACACAGTCACCACCATTGGCTGTGCATTGTCCCCAGCAATGAATGAGAGCTCCTGTCTGCTGCAGGAAAATCTGTGTAAATCTGCACCACGGGAGGTGACCCACTGTTACTGTCACCACTGCTGGAATGCACCACGCACCCCCTCACTGTGCTATCACCCACTGTTTGGTCTCCATAAACGTTCAGCAGCATCAATGAATGTCCATGGGTGCAACTTCTTCCACATGGAAGAGTTCAATCACATACCTTTGCTCTATATGCACTGCCATGTCAGACACCATGTTGTCAGACTGCTCCTCTGCTGCTGTCAGAGTATTGGAAGGATTGTTCAATCTCTACTGCCATGACACCAACATCTGCCTCTAATGTCATGGGCCAATGCGATAAAACAGGAGGCATTACTTTTGGAGCGACTCTCGTATATCATGTTGTATACAATACCGTTCATAAAGAAACTCAATGCAAAGTTGTATTAAACTTGCTTCAGAGCAAACAAGTAAAGAAAATCTCACTTAGAGAAAAAAAGTTATGCTGTTAATACAGGATCTGATGGTCTGAGACCACCAAGAAAGCACATAGCCCATACCAAATCATTCATTAATGGCTATAAGGTTAATGAAAAACAGTACTTTTCTATTAATATGGATTAGAGATGAAGTCTGAAATGTGAATCCTTGCCAGTTTAAACTGTTACTGTAGTGGCATGAATAAAGGAATCCACGGATATCTTCCTGACACAGTGATACTAAATCATCTTAAAATCAGTATACAAGTGCCTTGATTTAGTCATCTCTATCAAGAGTTGAAGAAGGTTGGCATTTGTCTGCCAAGTCTGTGGCAGGCTAAGAGGCACAGCTTAAATAAAGTGGAACGGAAACTACTCCAGCTGCCCCCACATACATTTTTTAAATCCTGACAAGAGTCAGTCTGGGAATGTGAGGATTATGCCAGGCTGAACAAATGAAAAAAAGCACTACTTCTGGAGCATATGTTTCCTCTCAGTCTAGAGGTGGTCTCCTAGTGGGCCTGAATTTCTTTGCACTTTGTATTTGGCACCAGTATACAGAATCCAAAGGCATTTTTAACACACATAAGGAAAGTGCTTGGTTAAAATGCCTCCGGCACAAGATGACACTCGTGCTTGGTACTCTGCTAGTGAATTTCCAGACTTGATGTGTATTAATAATACAGATGATTTCACAAACCTAATTTTTCATTTTAAATTTCTACAAGCAGCAAAATAATTTCAGACATTACAGAAGAAACTAAGAACATTGGAAACACAATGATCTTGCTAGTGGAAATGATTGTTTTTTCCTTAAGACTTACTTCTTTAAGAAAACTTAGCTTCATTTATGTGGTATATTTTTTGCAGGAAAAATCAGAGACATACACTTTCCCAGAAGCTTAAATAGAAAAAAAGCCATAAAAAAGAAAAAAAAAAAAGACACAAAAGGAGCAGGGAGGAAGAATTTATAGGTTTTATGAATAGGAATGCAAGAAGAAAACATTACCAGCATGCACATATACGTCTGTTCAGGTGAAATACAAAAGTTCCCATTTGCATAAATAACATAATAGACAGCTCCAAAGTAAAAAAACCTCCACAAGCAAAAAAATTCCTTCATAATACCAATTCCCAGTATCTGATACTACTCGGCATTGCCTTTTTATTCTACATGAACCTGTGTATTTGTACACCGCACACAGTGGTGAGGAAAATGTTAGATTTCTACAGATTTACTTTAAACTGATCAACCACTGGAAATACATAGAGAAATTATGACTTGGGGTATTATGAAAGTCAGCTTAACTTACTCACTCTAGGGTAGCTTACTACAAAACAAAGATATCCTCTGCCCCACACTCTCGGTTTGAGGCTATGTGATAGTAGACCACACAGTAGGTAGTAGACCTAGAATCTAGAGGTCTTGGTGTCTAACATACTCTTAATTGTTAAAGTCAGTAACTTACCACAGTCTGAAACAGGTATCCAGAAGCCCAGAGGCCCTTTCCTTTGGGATATTCAGCTCAGTGAAACCACACCAGAGAGAGCACAGATTAATATTCATATCTAAGAGTTTAGTAGGTAAAACAAAAGAAAAATAACATCTGATCATTCACAGCTAACTGACTAGAGGTTCAAAACGTTTACTTCTCTCCCTACCCACCCCCTCCCCACTTCACAAATCTCCAAGTTTTCACTCCCGTGGTCTTGCTGTACATCTTTCCTGAAAGATCCAAGAATCTCTAGGTTTCCAAGCTTATGGAGGTGGTATAGGGAGTTTGAAAATAGCATGCAACATCAAAGAATTTTAGTACGTGTAATAAAGACTGCTAATTCTTTGTACACATAAAGGCAAAAGATGCAAGCCTCTCTCCAGTTCTGATACCACCCTTAGGTCAACTACACCAAAGGATTCATGAATGTTTGGAGTTCAATCTCAGCTCCCTGATGGAAAAATGGAGATGCTCCATGCTCCACAATGTCTACTCACCTGAGAGTAGTTTTCTAAGTTCTAGCAGAGACAGGCAGAAATACTGAAGTTAATATGTTTAAACTGATATATAAAAATCAATATGATATATGATGAGGCGTAGTATACCCAGAACTTCTGACGGAAAAGGAAAACTGGAAATTTCTCAAGTTCTCCCATTGATGACTAAATTCTTCAGTAACCATCCTTCTTCACACTAGTTTTGATTTTACACGTCCTTTGAAAACTCCAACCTTGGATTAAAAGTTTGGAGAGAGGGAAAATTTGCCACAGCCTTTGAAAAAAATTGTGTTTAATTACTCCCTCTCATTACTTTTCTTTTTCTCTCCAAAGTCTCTAACTTCTCGTCTAAATTTACCATGTGCATACTCCTTAGCCTTTCTATACAAGTTTCATTATGCTACACATGGTAAAAAGCATTACCAATTCAAAAATGTAGTTAAATAAAACAGCATCACATTTACATTCCATACAGCACACTGGGTTTTGGAACAATCCCTCAGTTTTGAAAGCACAGTAAAATACATCTTTGACACTGGGTTGGTTACTGAATCTGTTTTTCTGATAGTGATCAGACTTCCTCTGTATTCCAGCCACATAGCTACAGTGCACTCAAGAATACTGCATATGAACACAGCTATAACAAATACTTCATCTCCAATGGGCCTCATAGTTCAGCTGTGGTGCTTTTTAATGTTGTCCATATTCAGGTAATGGGCACAGCAAAAGGGTTGTTTGCGCTTATGAATAATGATATTTCAAACAGTAATTTGGTAGAGAGTTTTCCATCATTTGCACTTGTAGTCACAGACAGGTCTTTGAGCAATTTCCGTGTTTTTTTAGTTTCTTTTGCTGGTAAATTGTTGATTCCTAAAGATAACATGACTTGAAAGATCACTAAAGGTTAGCTAGTAAAAGAAACTTGCATCATTTAAAATGCCTCTGTGCATCTGGGAGTTCAACAATACCTTTTAGTGTTACTTATGAGCTACAAGAAGCAACTACTTTTAGGATGATTTGTAAACCAGACTTTTTGTTTGTAAAGCCAACCTTTGCATACTGGCTATCTTTTCATTTGAAGATTTGGAAAGCAACTGAGACAGGAAGTAACAACACACATATCTGTTCAAAGTTAAGCAAAATACCAAGATTGGCAGTTTACCAAGATTGTTTGGGGTGTTCAGTATGAACTCTCTCCAGTGTCTTTCGAATTGAGTGAAAAAAGGAATACTAAATCCCAGGTATCTGTCCTGGTTTTGCCGCTGTACAAGTTGAAGAAGTATGACTCTGGCTTCACTGGCAATGACTCATGCCCTGGGTGCCATCAGCAGGTCACAAACAGCCCCTTGTCCCAGGTGCACTTCACAAGGCATGATTCTTCCTGTGCAGACCAGGATGTTGAGGACAGTGCCATGTTAGCCAGAGGCCCTCCAGTTACTTGGAGCAGCTGGTGGCTGTAGCAGCTCATGCTGGGAAGAGGGTTGTGGGATTTTAGCAGTGCAGAAAAGGAGATTAAGCAGTGCAAAGTGCATGGCCAGGCCACAGACCTGCAAGATTGAACCCTCAAATGCAAACACAACAAACTGAGAACTTCTTCAAAAGAAGCAATGGAAGCTCACTGCCTTATGGTGGGGGCTTTCTGCAAAAGCTGCTAGTCAGGATTGATTTAATTTTTTGTAACTGTGGAAAGATACTGGCTTTTCTTTCCATAATCCAAAAACGAGATGCTGCAAAGTTCCCTTCCTTTGCACTGATTTTTTATTTTATTTACTCACTCCACTGGTGAGAGTGGAAAAAATAATTCATTTTACAGAGTTGTTCATTGTAAAATGCAGCAATTAGGTGTAAAGAAAACAAAGTCTCTCATGGATCAACTATCTTAAGTCAAAGATAGTTAAGACAAAAAGAGCAGCACTTCTCTTTCTTGCAGTTCTTGACTGAGCTTTTAAGAAAATAATTTACAAATAAAGTGTGGACAAAATAATTCAGTTTGTCTGAAACCTTTTTTTTTTAATGTTTAAAAATGACAATTGCTTGCATTCAGAAATCTGTATTAATACTCTAGCCTTCTATGAGGTGGAGGTTTTAATATTTTCCTTCCTACTAGGAAGATAAATCTGTTTGTTAAACTAATTAAAAAGAAAACATAGAAAGGGAAATTGAAAAGATTTCTCACTTGTAAAACCTTTGGTCAAAGCTGAATCACAATCACAACTAACAAGAAGTATTCTGTGCATTTGGAAAAACAATACTTTTAAATCACAGATACACAAGGAAGATTTTGAATATTCTTAGTGTTGTGTCTGAACTCACACTGTTGTATCAGACTGTTAGTTCACGTGCACTTTCCCTCTCTTCAACAAACTTCCTGCCAGCCTCTGCAATCATCCAGCATGAAAGTCAAACAGTTTACATCTGTCTTAAATAGGATTCCCCAGATATCATGTAGCCATTTTCTATCAGAGATGATGCTTTTATAAATTCAACATACAAACATACCTAAGACGGTAATTTAGAAAATTCTACAATGCATACAATACCTAGAGTAAAGGTAAAAAATGGTGTCTTTACAAACATTGAAACATTCAGTGCTTTACTAATGAGCTCACTTCTATTATCTGTCAACCTATAGCTATCTTTGCAGTGCTATAATACCAGAGATAATTAGTGCAGGCGTGTCAATTTGATTTTGGTTAACTTTATGGCCTCTTTATTTTATGATCCCTATGGGAGCTTGTAGCTTGCTCGTTGGCCAAGCAAAAAATGCATTTATTCTGGGCTAAACAATAGCACTGTTTAATTAAGAGGTGTCATGCTATTTATCGTATATCACGTGCTGTACCTTTGATGAGGGGCTATAAACACAGAAGGTTCGTCAGATTCAATTTCTCTGCTGTAATTTCCTACCGGAGAAAATGTGACACTAGGCAGAGATCCAATTTCCCACTTCTATTTAGCATTTATATTGACAGAATTAATGATTTTATCATCATCTTTAGCCTGCTGCTAAATGGAAGACATATATTGCCTGCTGAGATAGTAATTCTTTTTCTAAATTATGTATGAATGTGTATGTGGATACACACACACACACACACACTTACACACACACACACACACACACACTTACACACACATTTCCCTACTTATTTTTCCATGGGAAAATTATACCTGTTCATTAAACTCAGAGAGGAAGGGTAGGGATGGGAAAGGTAATTAGGAAGAGAAATAAGAGTGATCTGAGATGATGTTTCTAAGCCGGGATAAAGATGAGAGAGTCCTTTGCATATTTGCCATGACAAAGGATTCAGGAAGGCCCAGTCTGATGAACTCATGGCATGCTGACGGAACTAATTTTGTTTCTGAAGAACTCTCGTGAGAATGCTATACAATATATGTGCTGCACATTTGTCAAAGTTGCCACATAAGAAGTTTCAATTTCCTTCTCTGAAAATAATTTAACAAAGGATCATAAAGTTCAAAAGATTAGGAGGAAATGAATAAATATTATATAGAGGTATAATGTAGTGTAATCATAGTATATATGCTATTTTAATAGAAATCTAGAGACCCTGTTACAATTCTGGAACCTCTTAATTGAGCCAGAGAGAACTATTTTGTAGCTTCAGCATGCTGAAATTGGGTTGAATGCCTTCCCTGGTAATCGAACCATCTTTATAATTTTTAGAGGTCACTAGCTCTAATTTACTGCTAAAATAATATTAAATGGATGATATTTTAAATCTCTTTTCATTAATATTTTACACTCTGAATAACTCCTGTTGGAATCGTCTGTAAGAGTCAAGAGCAGCTTCACTTTGTTTTATGATCATCAGAAGGTGTGTTCCTCTTTACTCTCTTCTGATGGCTTGACATAATGCTAGGTACTGTACCAAATCAGTACAAATGGGTTTATGTTATGGGGTTTTTTGTATTTATATAAAAATCACCAATACATCAGAACCTTCATGCTTAGCTAGGAACCTCTGCACGGCCTGGTAAGTGATTGGGCACAGAACTGCCATCTCCTTTTAAAAGGAGTAGAAGGAACAGTTATGTGGAGTTTTTTGTTTGTTTTTTACAAAGTAGGAAAGCTG
Source organism: Buceros rhinoceros silvestris (assembly GCF_000710305.1). NCBI lineage: Eukaryota > Metazoa > Chordata > Aves > Bucerotiformes > Bucerotidae > Buceros > Buceros rhinoceros. The sequence goes on along the minus strand of NW_010393640.1, from coordinate 293,820 downwards.
CTTGGAAAGAACATTCATCCATACATACAGGTTTTCCACACTAAACATTTGGGAACCTCCTAAGTTAGCACTCCCTAGGACCCCAGGCAGGCTGCACTCATACAAGTCTGGCATTTGTGGTTGTCTGGCTATGGTATCAAAAAAAAAAAACAAAGTTGCAGCTCATGTCTTTCCTGATACTAAGGCTTTCTCTTCACTATGGGCTTGATTGAGGTGCCGTTTTCCCTTAATCAGGACACTTAGGTGCTCTTTCTCTTCCACCCAGTGGCACTAACATGAGTGAAAGAGCTGCCTACCAGAGCTAGCTTGCTGCTTCAGTCCCTCAATCCTTTGTCCCAGGCCAAGCCAGACATCTCAACACACACAGGCAGTGCAGAAATGAGAGAGAAGTAGCTAATTGCAATTCCCAGCTGTCTACTTGTGGCTAGGTCAATAAAGCTGCTCATCTCCAGAGCGCTGTGAACACACAATATTTTTGCCCATGGAAAGGGGGCACTACAGGAACATGAGACTGGAGTTAAAGGCTATCTGAGGCCTTTAGGCTATCTAAAGGCCAAATAAATCAGAGTTCAGTACAGACACTACAGAGGAGAACTTCTCATTTGCTGCATTCAGGTTCTGGGTGAGCACCTGTGAAACAAAATGTTCTTCCTCAGCACTGGAACACTATTATGACGCTTCTGCATATTCCAATTAGCCTATTGTAGGAAAGTCTTAATCTCCTGTATATAAATTCACTGGAAATAAAAATTGAAACAAAGATTTTCTGGCTTTTTGGTTGGTTTGGGTTCTTTTCTGGGTTTTTTTTTTTTTTTTTCGGTTGTTTTTTCAAACTCCAGGGCTGCTTGGGAAAGCTACCAAGAATAAATCCCTTTTAATATGGGCCAGCACAATAGTCAGCAGAGTTATAGGATGCAGATGTGTTCTGAGTAAAAGCATTTAATTGGTGGTAACCATTTTAAATTAGATATTTGGCATGAACAAATTAGCCTTGGTTAAGCATATTCTTATGGGAAGAAGTTACAAGGAAATACTTATACAAGACTACTTTTTATATAGATTTATAAAATTATTATTGCATATGATTCATCTGGCAACCATATATATAAACAACAGGTTAAAAGGCAACAAAAAGGTATTGCTGGTTATATCACACACATTGGTCTGCAGAAGACCTCATTCACTGGTGTCTAGAGTTGGTTTGTTTCTTCTTTTTTGGGTTGGGTTTTTGTGTATGTGTGGTTTTTAGTTTGGTTTGGTCTTTTCTTTTCCTGAATCAGAAGAAGTGGCTTAAATTCCTCTGAAATATGACACTAGTTCTCTTTGGTTTTAAAAACTATCTGTGCTCAGCTCTTTGGTGTTACTCTGTGCATTCTGGCACCATTTGGCACAAAAAATGTGGCATGCCATTAAGTTGATTTTTCCACTTTCTTTTTAAAATAGAAAGATATTTTATCAATCTTAGTATTTATAACAAACAAGAAAAAACAGAATATGATCTCCAGGACTTCTAGATAACCTACTATCTTTTACCCAGAAGTGGTAGAAAATGATCACGCAAATATTGTGTGCTCATCTTAACAACCGAACACCACTTTCTGTGCACAACAAAATATGCAGAGCCTGTGCAGCTGCCACCAGTGTGTAGGTGGTTCAGCATTTTTAGCCACAATCTGCAAATTATTCCAGCTGGCAGGGCAGATATGAAAGCTAGGGTAAGCATAAAATATTGACCTGGTGTGGTACACATAATAGGCTAGTGGTACTACAGAAACTTTTCTGGTTATAAAGTTGTTTCTTGTGTATTCTCCCCACGTATTACAGTTAGTTGAAATGAGAGCAGAAGAGTTACCTTGCCTTAAAGATGGGGATATAACATTCACTTCAGGACATTATTTTCTTCAGAAACAGCAGAATTCCATTACACTCTGTAATGGGGGGCTGGTGTCAGGCTTCTGCCAGTTTTCAGTATCTGTCATGTTTTGGAAAATCACTGCAAAATAAAAAGTCAGAAAATTTGTATCTGCAGCTATTCTATTTTAAAGAAATCTTTTAGTCACTTTTATCAATGAAACAAACAGCATACTTAAAATACAATTGAAGGGAATTTCCATCATTAAAGTTAGTATTATAATAGGAGTTTTATGCAGAAATAATACATTTTATATGATGAATAAAAAAAAATATGCAAAACTGAGGAGTTACAATGTTTTTACAATGTAAACTACTAAAATTTTGTGTTGTACAAATTATAAAAGAATCTTTTCTCTTCATAAACTGTGTTTAATTTATTACTCCAAGAACAACACTAACAGCCGCAGAGGATGTGTAGTATTTATGAAAAAGTTAACAGCAGAAACAGTACTAGATTCTGCTGTCCACAAAGTCATCTGCAAAAAGTATATATAGGCAGTGTATTATGCCTATCCGATAAGGCCTGTAACAGTAATGTGATAACTTTTGTCATTTACTATTAAAACTAACCATATGAAATAAACTTGCAGAAATGTTGTAATTACGTACGCTATGGGTCTCTGGATATATCCATCATCTGGAAGGACTCTCAGCTGTATTATAAGCAGGAACATGTAGATACGTTCATGACATCACCTTCCCTTTCTTTTCAGTATCACCTCTAAAAAGTTATGAGGATAACAAATCATTAGAACCTCTGTCTGGGTTACAGGCTCAGGGCAGAAAATACCTGCCTCTGTAGAGGTGTTCTGGTTAGTTTACAGAACTTCCAGCACTCTAATTTGAAATGCAGAACCCAGGATAGTTCACAGACCTCAAGCTCCTCTGGCCATGGAAGAGATTCCCGCAAGACCAAAGTCCACCAGAGTTTCCTTGACATCAGCTCCTATTGGGGGTCTCCAGCTCTGCCGTTGTTTGAGAAAAACTCAAAAAAGTTAATGTAAATTTCTCCAATCCAGATAAGAAGTAAAATCAAACTCCCATTTAAAAACTATTAACTACTAAGGTTTATTTATGAACTTTGAGGTCTTATAATTAGCACTGTTGCAACATAATGCAACTCGCATGTCCAGTCACTTCTTCTGGGACAGCTTCCATCTTAAGAAGTGATGAGAAGTTCCTGGATGGGAACCAGGGAAACTACAGAGATTCCTTCAGCAATCTACGTGCCAGTGAATGAGAAAAGTTTACTATGATCCCTGCAAAGAGGAAACTCTTGTACCGCGTAATTATATTGTGTTAATGGGAAAGTCTCCCAAAGGAATTTGTTTCCGGAAGGTTTTGCACTGTGAAAAGTGTGATATGCATTATTCTGTGAATGAAAGAATGGATCGTGTCAATTTGTCTGCACAAACAATGTGTAGTGCAAACACCAACAGTCTTAACAAACAGAACAAGCCCCATGCAAAATCAATCCTATCACATGGAACTATCCAGCTAATTTTTCCAAGGTATCAAGGTGGATAGGTCTGGTAACACCTTTAGCTATTTCTTTTAAAACATGTTGGGAACTGGTTAGAAATTAGGCCGATCATTCCACAGGTAGGACTTACTAGCAACACAAACAAGTAGCTACACTCAGCACTTTACCTATACTTTCATGGTTCTTTTGGGTAGCAAAGAAAAAGAAGATGCCCTATGAAAAAGGAGGAAGGAGTAGAGCTAGTGATGATTTCTAGAGAAAGAGAATCACTGCAGGGGTAAGAAGGAAGGCTGCAGTTGTGTGCTCTCATGCTGGGAGTCTTTCACAAGAAATTAATTTGTCTGTCCTTGGTGCCACAAGGCTCAGTTGTGCCTGCCTTGCTAGAAAGTCTGGAGAAAATTATTCAAGCAGCTATGATGCTTTGCATGGACATGTCTCTTGCTTTCAGAGGTTAGCTGTAAGCAGAGATTAGAAAAGCAAAGGCAGGAGGAGATGAAGGAAGGGAGAAGAACAGTTTAATTATTCCTATATACAAATCAAATCCCCCAAAATCTGGAGCTTTTCAGAGTCCAGTTTGGAAAATGGTACAATTATGGTCATAAAAGGAAAGCACTTGACAAATTAATTTGCAACTGATTCATACCCTCTAAATACCTCTTAACAGCAGAAGGGAATTATATAGGTGTTGCGTGATAGGATTAACGACACTTCTGTGTTATATGCTACATGTATCTAAGCCCTTGCAATAGAATCTATTGCAACAGAGAAACTAATTCATAAAGGAAAAGGTAACCAGTGCGTTTTGCTTTTTTCCCTGCTTGGTAATCAGACTGTAATTTCCTGTAATGTTTTCATTATCAAGAATTGCTCAATTAATTCCTTCAACTTTACAGACGAAGCGTGAATTACTCTCTTCAAATATTCACTCTTGGAGGTGTATTGATTAGTTCACATTAGCTAGATAAGTAAATAGCAGTGTTTCTGCTCTCCATCAGGCTGATACTTTAGGACTTTTGGCTCAAATACTTCTTTATGAATCCAGAAATGTGGATCATGAATACTCCAGCATACAAATTTAGCATTTGCTTTGCACAAACATACATCATGCTCCCAATCACTTTGACTTTTAAAATGGCACGATTTTGTTGGACCTCTGGCAAGACTCAAAGTCAGTGCAGTGAGTTTACAACATTTGACATTTTACCTCCTGGAATCAAGATGATGATGGGAGATTTAAAGTTTTGTTTTACAGGTTTTTTTTCTCTATTTCAGGATGGAACTTAAGAGCCACTGAAAACCTCTATGAGGTTTAAAGCCTCAGAAAAAGTAAAAGTAGTCCGGTGCTTGATTTTAATCCTCACCTTTTAGTAATTTTTATAGACCCAAAATTGTAGTCATCCCAGCAGTAGGATGTCTGCAAGCAACCCCACTACTTGGGGAGTGTGGTGCACTTTGAGCAACATGCCAATAGGCCCTCACAATGTCACTCAGTAAAGAGAGAGTCTGAAAGATGAAATTCATTTCATAACCCCATGTTTTTATTTTACGGCCCACAAACATATCTTTTACTTCACTGAAATGGTATGCGAAAAAAAGAGAGAGGAAGAGAGATATTAATGAGGTAATGGAAGAAATTACTTAAAAACAATTCTAACAAAATTTATTTTCTGAAGTTGTAGTTCTGGCTCCTCACTTTTGCTTGGGCTTAAATCTTTAGTAGCTGCTTTTTCAAGCTTGAGTGCAATCTGTGGACTAGCATTTTACCAACCTCCACTCAACCAGAAAGAAAGAAAGAAACAATCCTGCAAAATAGATTATCAAGTAATAACATAGCTCCCCAGTCCAGAGGACTGCCAGTCTTCAAAGCTGATGGCTGTAAACCAGATCTATTTAAGGCCTGAAAAGGGTTTAAGTAGTGGATGACACAATGATGATGCAATGACCAAGCAACAGAGTGGGAAATACAGAATGATGGACCAAAGGACACTTGCATGTATGCTTAAGTTAAATCCAGTACTGACCCTGAAAATTTACTGTTTTCCCCTCCCTGCATCCCAGCACACCACCAAAGGACACTTGCATGTATGCTTAAGTTAAATCCAGTACTGACCCTGAAAATTTACTTTTTGCCCCTCCCTGCATCCCAGCACCCCCCCCCCCCCTCCCCCCACCCCCGCTGATTTTTGACCACTAGCACAGCCTCCTCTTTGGTGACATGTTTCTGCAAGATCTGGCAGAATGGACTGATCGTATGACGCAGCTTAAAAACATCTAAGTTTTTGCCAGGTCAATTTTAATCCTAGTTCTGTTCCTCAGCCTAGTTTAGGCTGGCCTTTTCCACTAAGCCTCATGAGAGCTGCAGCCTACAGCTGTAGAGATGAGACTAAACTTTCCTCTGGGATATGAGAAAGCTTCTCTTTTGAGCTCTACCAGATCCTGACCTAATGAAGCAGAGAACACTGCACAGGCAGCTGCATCCTTATGAGAGGAAATAAAGCATCAGCTCTGAATGCCAAAATCCTCTGGCACGCACCAGCAAGTGGGTGGGTGACATCAGGAGCTACCCCTGTACTGATCTTGTCAAAGGTACTCTGTTGTGATGGAGGGGAAAATAGGCAATTCTCTCATCATGTTGTTGAAAAAGTGTTGTCCTGGTTTGAACTAAAACTTCCGTGTTTTGGGTAATGGACAAATAGAATTATTCCATGTAGTATGATAATTCTGCATTTAATAAGTGAATTTATTGTATATTAAAAGTTTGTTTCAGTTCCGAACGCAGACCGAGGTGTGAATTTCTTCCTTTCCCTTTAAACCCCTTCTGTCTCTAACAAGACAAAGGGGTCCGTTAAGGGAATTCGAGGGGTTATTTACCTCAGGCCCTCGACCCTTAACAAGTATAAACAACGATTCTACACACACAGAACAGGAATTGTCCCACTACACTGAACAAGATTTCACAGAACAACCAAACCAGCCATAAAAACTGCACTCAATTGCTCTCAGTTTATACAAACAAACTTTCACACTGTTAGATTAAGGACAGACATGAGACCACTTCCAACACCCTTTCTTTGCCACTAGCTTCTGGGTGACTGTGAGCAAGTCACTTCACTTCCTGTTTTCTCATCTTCCTCTTTTGTAGGAAGCCTGTATGACATAGAAGTCCCTACTGAAAATGCCTTTAAATTTTAGGTGGAAAACATGGTGCAAGTCAGACATCAGTGCTGCTGTGTGCACTCAAATCTGAGAATTTGGTACTCTGCCTCTGTATGTTGAATAAAACCAGCACTAATATCATCAAGGGAGGAGACTGATTCCTGCGCAGAGAAAAAGACTTAATGGAACAAATCTAGACAGAAGGAAACAGGAAATTTCGAAGATTTTTGTTTTGAGAAGTTTAATAGAATGATGAGGGTTCTTACTGCTCTTCAAAGGGAAAATCTTATCCTGAAAACCCTTGCAAGTGAGAATTGCCAATTCCTAATGACTCTGACAGGTGCTGAAGTGCAGCCTCACCTCAGAGGGTAAGCCCCAGTTGGCCTCTGCAGGACTTGGACACATGGGTAAGTGTATAAACTGAGACTTATCAGTGGAACAGAAAGTGTCAGAATGTCCTAAAAATTACTTCAGCACAGGATTATTTTTCAGCCAGAAACAAAGTGTAGGATTTTAGTGTAAGAAAGCTTTTGGCAGAAATGTTGCCCTTTGTTTTAAAGGGTGATGATCTTTTGGTGCCTCTTAAACCAGGCTTGTAGGATTGTACAGTATTTACTAACAAAATCAAGTACATTCAAAACACGACGCAAATGCACAGAGTTACAAACTAAGGAAGTTCTCCTCTGCCTCATATTATTCATCACCATCACACTAGCCCTTCAGAAAAATATCTTTGACTAAATTAACAATGGTGATAGAAATTCTTTGAATTACCTGACAAAACCCAACGAAGAGTTCCCAGGGTATGTTGTTGCTGCTGTCTAACTTTTTAAACTCCTAAGCACTGCACTATAACTTTTTTCGTAGAAAGATTAATTTTTGGGGGGGAGCTGTAGATATTTTTATGCAGGAAACAGTAGCATACACCTCCCAGAGACCCATTCCTCTTAAAAGCACACATAAGATAAAATGGTGTGGTGTATTGTCCCAAACTCCTAGTCCTTTCTCGTGCACAAAACGTGCCAGACCAATCCAGCAGTAAAAAGTGCTAAAATTAAGGAAACTATATCTACATAATTTATTTTAAAAATCTACTGTTTTCCAGATTCATCATCTTGGTAAAGTAGTAATCTATTCCTCATTATTTTGAGATTGGAGAACACAAAAATAAGTTCTGAGACATTAATATAGAAAACATTTTATATCAAAGGAACTCTAGAACAAGGTAAACTTTTTTCCCCCCCTCAGACTCAAGTTATTCCCTGATATACTGTTATATATACAGTTATATATACTGTTAGGTGCATACTAGGAGGTGACATGCCTAAAGGGAAGAAAAGAGCCAAAATACTAATTTCTTACACTGATACTTTAGGTGCCATTTGACAAAAGGAGTTGAGAACACAATCTTAAACAACAGACAGGCAAATGCTAGATGTTTTCCAACAGTGACAGGTGCAAGAAATCTTGAGGAAGGTATTCATTATGGGCAGGGATCAAATTAGATGCTTAAAAATTATGGCTTAATTTAGGTCATTTATCATTCTCCTCAAAAGCTCTTTTGTACAATTGAATCCTAAAGTGCTTCGTTTGCTATTAGATCATCACAGCTGCTGTAGTATCACTCAAAGCAGATGTTTCACAGACAGAGAGCGCTCAGCTCATTTTCAGAAATGCAGTAACTGCAAGTCCTTCCCTGGCACTTCTGCCCATGGATTCAGCTGCAGAGGTGCCTCCACACTCAGCTACTTGCAATGGGTCTGCATGAATCAAGCACTAGCAGTGGCGGACCCCAGACTGGTTCCACTCCAGGGGCACTTTAATAGAAACAAAGCTACACACTATGAATTTTCAACTGCCATTTTCCTTTTGAAACAAGTGGATAATAAACTAGCTTAGATAATTATTGAACAATCTCATCTCTCTGCTATAGACTGAAAATAAGAGGCAAATGTGTCTCCTTGACTTTGCAATTTTAGAATTATTCCCTGTCTGGTACTTGTGCAAAGTGCAGACTCATCTCACACACTAACAAATCAGTCCTCTGAGGCAGAAACAGTGCTCATCTGCATATGGCTCCCCCACCTACATGGTAGTGTGCTATTGTAGAACCTGCAAGCGGGTTCGTGGTGCTGAGGGAACACAGAGAGTCAGTAAAGAAGTTATTTTACTCTTCCTGTGACCAAACAAAACTTCTAAAAATTTGCCTTTTCTGCACAATGCTTTAGCATTGAAAATTCTTTGGCAAAAGAACTTGTCTGAAAAGAATGTGTCTCTGGTTTTGTGGAGGGGAAACAATTGATTTGCTTAGAAGATGTAGAAGGTAATGGGAGAGATACATGCTTAAAATGAGCAAATGCAATGCAGGTCAAATGGCTTTTGTAAAACTACTTATTCATGGGAATCCTAGACTGTGAGGCACCTAAAATTAGCAAAGTGCAGAATTAGCTCAAAACTGGCAGATCAGCTCCATCTTCCAGGACATCTATTTAGTTCCAATAAGTACTAGAGCGGAGACATTTAACAGATATTACAGTTCTCTATTTAGAAGGAACTAGGATGACATAATCCTATCCTTTGAAGGCAATGAAGTACTTTTCAGTCCATTAGTAACTGAGAACGATGCCATTAGACAATATCCACAAGGGAATTAGGCATTAAAAGAAGTTTAACTCCAAGAGTGATGGTAGCTTTCACTCAAAATCTTAGAAGCTTTGTCTGAAGAGATCTCTGACTTGTTATTACTTCTAAAAATTGCAAAACCAGGGATAGTTCAGAGGATAGGAGACTGAGTGCTTATAAACTGCTCATTAGAAAGACTCACAAGATAACATAGACAATGATAAGGCAGATAAATAATTTTGAGGAAAAAAAAAACGAAAAATTTAGTAGAGATTTGAACTGAGAAACAAATCATGCTTTTAAGGAATATAATCCTATGAAAGACAAGTGGTGTCCAATAACCACAATGCTATCTTTAATAAGGTAGCAAGTTTGATCAATAAAATAACTGATCTGTTAAAATTAGACTTCTGTGAGATTTTAGACCTTGCTCTGAAGACCTCCCATTTAATAGTGCACAATAACAAAGCAAATGTTAAATGGATTCAGACCCATCTACTTCTGTCCCAAAAAGAAGGTCAGTAATTAATCACTCCTGAGCAGCTGGTTTTCTTGGGAATTTTTAGGGATTCCTTCTAGGCAACTATCTATTCAACTCTTGTATCAATGAACTGGTTTAAATGTAACCACTGCTGATAACATTGTTGTATTTGATACAACAAGTGATGATCTGGATTCTTGATAAAGTCCTTCGAACAAAGCCAAAGGGGTTAAAATATGTTGAAATCTTAGAATAAAAATTGAGATCTACAAAATCACTTGAGAGTGGTTGGCCATGCTGTAGAGCATAACTCTTAAAGATGGCAGCTTGGTTACCTCTGCAAAAATGTAACAGGATGTTATTAAAGAAACTTAACATTAAGGATTGTTTAATCCAATTAACAAAGGCACAATAGAGACAACAGTTGGCAATTAAATCAATTTCTGCTAAAACAAAAAATGATGGGTTCAATATTTAAAAGTACATCAGGTCAGCTACTAGAATACACTGGTGTGGGACACAGTGCCATAAGGTTCATACCTTTCTAGAAATTACGTGTTATGCTAACACAAATTACTAGGCTCAACATACAGTTAACTGTGTTAGGTGTAATGGCCTGTGGAAAACAGGAGTTCAGTCGAATTGATGTAATAGTCCCTTTTGGGTTAAAACTCTGGGAATTCAGATCTGGGCCTGAAGAATGTTAGGAAGAAAAAAAACCACTGTCCACAACTACTTAAAATAAACTCACCTAATATCCTCGCTACCTTTGCACACTATAATGTGCCACTTCAAATTATTAACATCTCTGGAGTCCACTTTGTTAAATAAGGGGGAAGAAATGCTGGCTTTGTGCCTAGAAACCCTCAGCTCTTCACAACAGGCAATAACAGTTTTAGTTGCCATAGTCTTTAACCAGTCTGTTCTTTAACCCCACTTTCCAGAGTTAAGTAGGGATGATGTTGATATCCAGCAGAAAATTTGAATTTCCGGTCAGCATGGTCTCTTGCACTAGCTGTCAGTTGTGGGAGAGGCAAAGAATTTATTCCCATCCTTATGAAGTCCTAAAACAATCATGAAAATAATTTCCTCTACTATCTAAACCCTCAAGGAACAGTTTCTTGAAAAGCACTTCCATATGGTAGTAGGTTCAGGAGAAGACTCATTTGGCCAGAGCCTCCCTCTCTTACAGACAGCATAAAGATCCAAGATGATTATTGTTAGGTCTTGAAGACCTAATAATAGGTATTGCTTTTCTCCTTTTTGCCTAGATACTCCCAGTTCAGGAAGTTCCCTAATAATGACCAGAAAAGTATCTATGATTCATTAAAGTTGAAGCTTTTCAACTCTTTTTGGCTGATCAGTCACTAAAAAAATGAAATCAGATATTAAATAGAGAAAATCTGAATTCTTCAGGAATGTACATATGAATTCCTCGTTCATCTGCAGCAGGAGAGGAGGAATGCAACAAAGTACCTGAGTTATCTAAGTGCTGTGAGACAGAGGTAGAGAGGTCTTGACCTATCTGATGTAGGCAGGAGTTACTGGTCACCCTATACAGTTATAACATTTCACCTGCTCCGCATAAAGACTAAGTTCACAAATGTGTGAAGACCAAAAGACATACTGTTCATTGCCCTGAAACACATTTTTAAACTCTATACACAATATATGAATGAAATTTCTCTAAATCATACCACACAGTGAAATTTGCAGATTGAAATCACAGTAAAATTTGGATTTTATTTTTATTGTTTTTAAGACAAAGAGGCATGGCCTAGTTTGCAAAAGACTAATTATGTCATCTCAAAAAAAACAACAGCATTCGAGCACTTGTGCCAGTCTGAGTACTTCAAACTGAAAATTGATGAAGAGCCTTTTCATTCAAAGCCTTACATGTGGTGTGAATCCATCTAAGAGCGTTGGAGAAAACTACGAGTTTCCCTTTCTCATTTACCTAATCTCCAAATCCTATTCATTTCACAGCAGGGGTAAAACCTTGGCCCCGCGTAAGTTATTTGGCAGTCTGACATCAATCTAGTTGGGGTCAGCATGCTGTTCAGCACTTCATCAGATGCTTTGCAGTGCCGAAGCTGAGACTAACCAGGCAGGTAGGAAAAAAGACATATTTTCCTACAGGCAAATGGGTGATTTTTGTTTGGCTGGACTTCAGCCCAGCAACAGGAGGAGGCCTGGGGGTGGCTCTGGAAATCTCAGTATGGGCTAGTGGGATTAACCACATCATAGGGGGCTCCAAGTAGAGCAAGGTGTCTCAAAAAGGGCATTGAGACGTTCTACAGGCAAGAGTCATTCCCACCCACAGCACTCTTTAATAGCTTGTAACCATGTGCTTTGTGATGGCTGGGAAAGGGAAGAAGGAGGGAAAAAAAAAAAAAGAAAAAGACAAAAAAGAACAAAATACCAGGACCAGCTTGTGCATCCTTCAAGGGAAAGAAAAGGAGAACGGCATGTGGGAGAACCACAGGAGGAGAGTCCCAGAAGGCACTTGTCTTTTACATGGAACAGACGGGTTTGCACTTACTTTCTAACATTTGTAAATTTTGTTGGTCTCAGTGTCGTGGAGAAAAATTGGGGAAAGGACTAAAAGTCTCCATCCTTCCTCTGTAACTTGAATGATGAATAATCTCAGAGAATAAAACACAGGGTGATCATGTTATTAAGTCTAAAAATGTACTGGATATATAGCACAAACCAAAGAAATAAGAAACACTGTTTGAAGAGTCTCCTATTTTTAAATACTGCTCTGCAGCTGTTTTAAACTTCACGTTCAGTGACTGCAAAATATTTTTCTCTTTTATTTTGACCCTGTTAACTGGGAACCTAGGAGGCAGAGCTAGTACATACACCCTGTGTCAAGTTTTACACAGACACAAGAGAAGAGAAGATATGACAAGATATCCTCAGAGTGGGGATTCTGAATGCTATGTGAAAAAAATCGAAGTGAGGATATGCTTCATTTGAGGTTTCTAGAATTTACAAGACTGGAGAATGAATTCTTCCTTGAGTATATCCAAGTTTATTGGAGAATTTGTGACTGTGGTTAATTAGAGTTAGCAACTTTGATTTCCTTTGTAAAGCAGAATGCATTTAAATAGAATCACTGGAGACATGTAAGAAGCAGATCATAATAGGATGATAATTTTTGCCTGAAAATTTCTTCTAGTATATTGCATGATCCTGATCAGCAAGGGTTGACTTGTACAATTTGGCTAGCAGAGTTGAAAATAAAATCACAACAAAATCTGGCTGATATTTAAATGTCAGTAGTGCATGCAATGTAACTGTGATCCTAGAGAACTAAAACCAAACAATCTCAGTTACCTGATGTGATACTAAGGATTTTGTGTTCATGCACTGATTGAAAGGAGCAAGGGAGGAATGAAGTCTGTGGTCTAAAATTACTTATGCACTAAATTCTGCCTCAGATTGGTGATTATAACAACAAACAATTATCTACTACTGCAAAATAGTTTTGGATGGAAGAGGAACAATATAATACAAATTTTTATATTCAAGGAAGCTCAGACACACGGCAGCTATCTCTAAACACTTTTTTTTTCCCTATTAATGCCCATAGCTTTTCTAATCTATGGATTAGAGTAGACCATCCATTTAATCTATTGGACAGGCAGTAAACTTAGATACTTAATAAATACTTAGATACCTGATAAAACTATGTCAAGAGTTTGATTTTCTCAGTCCTGAGAAGCTAGGGGAGTTTTTCTCTGATGGTTACTATCTACCTTGTTGAGGCTAAACTAATAATCGATTACTTCTGTAACATTTAAGGTCTGGCAATTTATTTTTGGACAAGACTAATCTGATTCTTGAGTTCAGATAACTGAAGTTCAACAGTATCTATTTATTGGTACTGGGTGCTGGCTGACCTCCTTCTCCTCTTTACCTCTGGAAGAGTAAACTGTTCTATGTCCATGAGAACAATGAAGTGAAACCATTTACAGAATTTCAGAAAGTAATGACATAATAATTGCTCTGATTAAATCTGGGGACAACAAAGCAGTGTACAGCACTGCGAAATCCAGCTGTTGAGCAAGCTGGCATGAGGCAACCTGGGAAATCCAGGAGTTACGTGAAGGGAGAGGGGCAGTAAGTTAGGCAGAACGATATGAAAAGAGCACAGGTACTGGTCTTGCTAAAATATTTAACAGCAGGAAAATTTATCTTGAAGAATCATTACGAGCAGAAATTTAGGCTAACAATTCAGAAAATGCTGCTACACAATCAGCTCTCTAGAGTAGCACAAAACTCTGTGACCAGTAGAATAATCTCAGGCTAATTCCCTTATTCCAGTCAGTTTTTCCTGTCATTCCAGGTACTGAAAATTTACTTATGGGGAAAAAAAAAAAGGAAGATCACCTAAGGGGTGATGAAATCACTGAAGCAATTGTGACTGGCAATCAAATACATTAAATTTAAAGGAAATAAAATACAGCCCAGACATCAAAACTTCTTGAGTCACCCATAGCAAAGATCACCTCTCACTATCAGATAAAGAGGATGAAAATATATAAATGCATCACTGAAAGAACCCAGAATAGGTTTTCTGTACCTTGCTGTAAAGTTGAAAGTAATTGCTGATATCAGCAGAATAGTTGCACTTCATGCAACAAAGGCAGAATTGATAAAAAATGAACTTACTTTTCTTTTTCTTCAAATGAGTATTATACTGAAAGAAAATGCAGGCTTTAACATCTCAGATTAAGGTTGTCCAATTTAATGGGCACAGCTAAAGCTACTGCAGTTATTTTAAGGATTTGGGTACAAAAGGAAGGCAAGAGAAAGGGTAGGAAGGGAAGTTCATTTTTCAAGCTTGTATTTCCAAAGTTAGTTCCATTATTTCAAACAGCTTGTTTATTCCAATTATTTTACATTTTAAGCTATTTATTTGCAGAACTAGTTGAGAGTCATAAACAATTCTGTCTGGGATACAACAGTCTTTTCTAAGGCTGAAATATGTTAACATGTTATAGTACAGATATTTAGGTAACTTGCAGAAATATTTCAACCTTCATCGCTACTTCTTCTAGTACTAGACACTCCTAGACTATTATCAGTAAAAAGTAATCTGGCCAATATTTTCCAGAATAGGTTTAATACATTAAAACAGTAATTTGCCTGTATTGCTCCATTTCCTCCAGTTTATACATAATTATTTTATCTTGACTTTATACTTTTTCATTGAGACCTTCTTACTCATCTCCTTGCTGGCCAGGCAATACAATTTTCCTTGTTCTCAAAAATAGCCAAAAAATGGTTAAAACCAAGCCTATTGAGATATGGTGTAACATACCTACATGACGTTTCTGACTCTGACTTCTTTCAATTCCAGGAGACAGCAACAGTTCACTGTTGAGTCTGAAAGTAGGCAGAAATAAGAGTTATTTTAACATTTAGTGTCTTTGTAAGTCCAGAGGAGAGATCCTCCTCAATGTAATTCTACTTTGTTAATTTTCTACTTTTATCTCCTTGACTTGAGTACCTCTGGAGCTGAATATGCAATTTCGCTTCAAAGGTACGTGACTGTTCTTACACATTCAAGTCAATTTTAAGTTTAAAGTCCTAAAAAGGTTTCAAATCATTAATGTTTACTGCACTTTCTCCCCCACCCCACTAGCAAGTTTAAGAACCAATGCCAAACAAATTATAGGGACAGAGGGAAGGGAAAGACAACTTAAAAGGTCAATAACAGCTGCATCCATTATGGATTTTACCTTCATTACACCCACTTAAGAAAGATTTTGAAGTTACATTAAACATCAGGGTGTAAGGAGAAAAGAAAAAAAGACTGTGACATACCTGACCAAATTCATATTCTTGATGCATATTCTGCTCAATTTGTCAAGGTTTCACAATAAAACATGGGTGTTTGTTTATACCTGCTAAGCCTTCAGAGGGTCTCAGGGAGAGACTAGGCACTCTAGTTCTTTTGTTAGACCAGCTAATGGAATATCTCCCACCTTTCAGTTACTTCCATTAAACTTGCTTATTGAGGCTGAGGTGGATTCAGGTGAGATTTCCTGATGTGGGAAACATACCTCTTCTACAATAATAATAAATTCCCTCAACAGTCCCAGCATCTGTACATAGGCAGCACAGATATATCAGTATAGGGACAGCACAACGTATTTAGAAGTAAAAAAAAAAGAAAAATACTTTTAAAATACTATAGGCTTCAACTATCATTCTCAGCGTGCTGAACATTTGGAATGATAAATTGGGTCAGACAGATTGTTTGGTAGATATTGTAAAACCTGAAAATTGTTAGATATTCATTCCAAAGATTAAAATTAGTAATCAACATTTTGCATTCCATTGTGGGGGTTTTTTTCACAGTATTACAATTATTTCTACAATTACTTTATGTTCAGTTGCACATTTATTTAATTTTTTATTAAAAATAGGACATTTTAAAATTTATTTGTTTAGTAAGGTAAACAAGAAACATAAACCCTGAAGCCACTAGTAACACTATGATAATCTCTGGGAATAAACCTAGAGAAATAGAAATTGAACAAAAATCACTTGATTAAGACTCAAATGCTCTTATCACTCTCAGGCCCCAAATAAGTATGCAATGAGACAGAAGCAGTATTTTCTTGTACAATTTGTACCATTAGAACTACTCACTGGACAGATATTTTTTAGGTTTTCATGATGAACATGAAGCTCAAACATACTGGAATACCTAAGATCATACATGTTTCCTGTTCTGTTATCCTCCTGCATCTT
Organism: Buceros rhinoceros silvestris; assembly: GCF_000710305.1. Classification (NCBI taxonomy): domain Eukaryota; kingdom Metazoa; phylum Chordata; class Aves; order Bucerotiformes; family Bucerotidae; genus Buceros; species Buceros rhinoceros. The sequence continues at coordinate 277,393 of NW_010393640.1, read as the reverse complement.
AAGGCAGCATTTCTACTGGAATGATGCAAGATATTTTGGGATTGGTCTCTGGGGTTTCTCTAATTTTGACTAAAAGGATACTTTCCTGATAGTAGTTTGTCCATACTGACAGGTTGCATGAAAGACATGAGCTTCAAAATGATCCTGTCAAAAAATTCTCAGCTGATCTTATTCCTGAATCATGTTTATTTTCCCCTTGGTACAGCCTTGCATCATGCATTTTGGTGTTTTCCCATTTCTTCATCCTCTACCAGTGAAGGTTCCCATATTTTTTGTTAGTGCCCCTGCTGTTTACATGAATCTATTTGATTAAATCTTACTGTTCAAGCTTTTATTGCTGTCTCCACATGATGACTCTCAAGACAGCTTCTCCACCACTTTTTTTGCTCTTTCCAACATCATATCCTCTCTTCCTTTTAAAAGGGTCAAAAGCCGTCCTCTCTGCCCCCTCTGTTGCTGCAGGGTCACTCTCTGACACCAAACACACAGTATGAAGCCTGTTCTTCTCTTGCCTCTCAGATTCATCCAATTCCCATTTATTATCACTTCAACCTTCTTAATAAAGCTAAATAACCCTATTCTGTGCAGACAATGAAATCTTTCATTGCTGTTTTTATTTTCTTACCTTAACACATTATGTTCCTTTTTCCAATGCTCGTGTTGTCCCATTCCAGACTAAAGAGAAACTCTCTCTGCTTGGTTTTAATTAAAGTGTCTTTCAACAATTTAAGGCACAAAGATATAGAGTCCACTTACTATGTTTGGGCAGGTTACATATTTCTGATGCTTGTTCTCCAGCATGGATGGTTCTCCAATGCCACAAGATGGTGCATATGATGGTCAGTGTCTTCGGATTTGGAGTATATCTTGGAAATTTTTATTAATTAATGAAATTACACAAACATTGATTTTCTTCCCCCCGTCTCTGTACTCTATTTTCTATTTTTTAGGAAATGGGATGCATTGTTTTCAAGGCTATGAATCACCGTAGAATTCAAAAAACATTTCCTTTGCAAAAAAAGGTTGTTGAAATATCACAGAGAAAGATAGCTTCATCTCTCAAGAAAATGTTGCTGATGTCTCATGGGCAGTTTTGGCAAAACCATCTACTTAGATTAATATCAGCTGCTATTTCCTCCTTTCCTTCCCCCTTCCCCAACAGACTACTTAGTACTAGGGAGAGAGGCATACGAAAATTCTTGTTTTCTTGAGAATTTGTCTGTTTCTGAAATTATATCTTTCCATTGGAGACCAATAAAATGGTAAAATTTTGTGTAAATTGCTCTCAGATTTGAAAATGACTGATTTTGCAAGCAAAGGATGTGGCTTTATATAGTAAATAAGCATAATTCATCCTGGTCTAATCTAGAATAATGTGAAGGTTCAGAGAAGAAAGAGGAAAAATAAAAAAAAACAACCAAGAAAAGAAATCCAGGTGTCCAACAATAGTTACCAAAATAAAAAGAAAAGCAAGCTGCAACAGAAACTGGGCTTATTTTCCAAGACAGAGTGATAATCCTTCCAGAATGACCAGTTTCTGAGATATGTTGCTAAAAAAAAAGGGGGGGGGGGGGGGGAACCCCCAAAGGTCAACTAAATATCATATTGTACAATTTGGTACCAATTACCACCGATAGATAGTCGTTTGGATGCAGAGTCAATACCATGTGTGGTCACACGCACAATTCTGCTTCCTAAAGGCAATCAGCTCAGGAGCCCTCTGTCTGAGGATGATTCAGCTCTGGGTACCCTGACAGTCACCTTAGAGCTGCACCCACAGGCAGCCAGCCATGGCTGCAGGAAATCCCATATCACAGACTTCAAAAGCATCTACTAAAAACTTATCTTTAACATTACACTCTCAAAAGCATTGCAGCAGTAATTGTGTATTTAATTTTTCAGTGTAGTTTCTGACTTCCTTTTGAGGCAGGATGATAAATAATTTGTTCTGCATTAATGTAAGTTGATGAATAAATTCCAGATGAAGTATTCAAATTATCTCCTGTCTATTGTGCTGATGATAATTTCATTTAATAAAAAATAAAGGTTCTTGTATTTTTTTTCACTTAGGAATAGTAATCATGGTAGTCCATGTGATTTAGAATCAATGTTAGCTTGGGCTATGAATTATACAAATATCAGTGTAATAAACTGAGTCGTTCTGTATCTCACTGAGAATAAAATTTCTTGACCTCTTTCTGAAGCATTAATTTTTGAAAATGAAACAGATTCAGCAATGAAAATGGCCTCTGCTTGCCAGTGAAATAAATTTCCATGCAGCATTTGGGGGTTTGTAGTTTATAACTTAGTTGCAAAAAGGAAATCACACTTGTCAAGCCACCAAAATTGCTGTAGATTAGTAATTCAACTAGTTAATAAACACTTCTGAGGCTAGAAACTCCTACAGCTCTAGCGCTTCTGTTACTTTTCTGTGAGCGACACCTCTTTAAGGGATATTTGGATTTTCTCTTGCCAGGCACTTTGCTTTTTTGTCAATCACATATTAATTCCCAGGGATGATCTAAGTGTTCTGAGAAACAGAAGAACGTATACCTTCATGTGTATCAGCTGTATTATCAAATTAATCACTGGACAAATTAACATCCAAATAGTCCTGCTAAATGGAATAATCAATTTCTTTCCCAGAAATTCTTTGTTTTACAGTCTCAGCAGCTGCACTGGTTTCTGTGTTTGTCTGCTTACCAGTTGGAACAAAATCTGTCTTGAGTAAGCTATTGGTATTAAACAAATACACAAACACTACGAAGTTTTTATCATGTGAATAATTGATCAGATGGGATGCAGCAATAAAAGCAAAAAGAGTAGTTTTACTACAGGCAGAAAAGATATTAATATTTAATGCAACACAAGAAATTGAAACCTCTTTTCAGAATGCCATCTGTTTTCTTTAATTAACTGAGATGGTGTTTATTTTGGTGAGCACAAGTAATTTCTCAGATGTAGGTAGAGAAAGAAAATTATTCAATTGGGAGAGAAAAGAGGTGGGAGGAAAAACCTCAGGGCAACTTGTAAACACAAGAAATGAGCAGTGGTGCAAACTGGGCACATGGTCCAAACCCCTGCCAGAACAGACATTGCATTAGCAAGACAAAGTTTGAATGGCTCTTCATGCCCGGGAGGCTACAAAAGCAAAGTGGGGCTAAGTCCCCTTGATAAGAGCACACACGCGAGCTCGATTTCAGCTTTGCACTTGTTGTTCCCAGCCTCTACTCCTAAGCTGACTTTCCTGTGAATAGGGAAAATGTCAGACCTTTCTCATTGCTGTTCAAAGTCTTTTGTCTTTCTTCCATCCTTGCTTTTTCTCCTCAGAGTCTGTGTTGCCACCTGTTCACTGCCCACACTCAACATGCTCTGCTTTGAACTTCACCCATTCCTGAACGTCTGTCAGACTCATCACCTAACCTTTACTGATATCCCCCCCAGGGTGACCAATATTCGCCTTCTCTATCAGGACAAAGTCTAACGTTTTTAACATTTATTTTGCTTACCTGAATTATTTGATGCAAAATTTATAAACCAAAATTTTGAAGTGTTGCTTGAAACAATCAAATTTTGTTGTTGATCTTGAAGAATTTTTATTTTATAGAAGTATCGACTCCCCATCTCTTGGAAAATAGGACTTCCCTTTTATTTTTTCCAGTTGACGGACATTCAGACAAAAAAAAAAACAATTAACAAAAACCACCATGGGCTCTGTAGTTTGCAAAATCAAAGTTACATGAAATTAATAAGAATTTTTTATCTTAAATCTAACAAAATTATTTTCTGAACTCTGTTTCAGTTTTTGTAGTATTCCATTTTCTTTCACTGGCAGCCTATAACCCTATGAACTGGTGTTTCTTTGGGATTAGTTGCACATAAAAATTTTCTAGCCAAGTTCTCAATGTATTTTACAAATAGCCATACGGTTTTGTTACTGTCTATCAAAAAACAATCCTCATTTTACAGATGAGTAAATAAAAAGAGATGAACAGTCACAACGTTCTGAAGGTGGCCTCTGGTTTTGAATTTTGGGTCTCATCAGCTGGGCTAGCAGCAAGTACAGAAGTTAATATCTCCCAAAAGATATAGGGAGCTGTAGTTATCAAGATGTTAATGTTAAAAAATAAAGGAGGCAGCAAGTGAATAGCAAGGCCTCTTGAGAAGTCTGAGAAGGACAATAAAGGTGGCCAACCAGAAAGCCCAGCTCCTAGCTTTGTGATGTTAAAAACATGACTCTTTGCCATCTCAATGATTTTTAGAAGTGCCTATGAGCAGTCTCCACTGGTTTGACAAAGTGAACCACTAGGGAAACCCATGCCTACTCAGAACCCATTTGAAAGGGGCACAAATAAAAGTAATTTGAAAATGAAATTAGAAAAAACTTTAACATCCAAGAAAAAAATTGTCATAAAAGTCAGACAAGGAAATGGTAAATCATTAAAATGATCAAATAAAATGAGATGGAAGTATTTGGCTCATAATCTTACTGCTTAATTGTTTCCCCCACTTCTGGTCAAAAGGGTTTCTGACATTTTCCGGAATTTTATTCAACTTATTCTGAAACGCCAAAATCAGCAGGAGTCACAGAGGTCAGTTCAGTGTCCCCAGCAGTAATACTTACAAGTGTCACACTGTGTGCCTCACCATACGTAGCTTTTTCTACAAACGTGGCAGCTACCTGAACATGGCATGTTCCTTTCTAAGCCACAATATGAGGACCACTGGTCTAGCACACCTTACTACTCAAGAATTTTTTTCCTGCTGGTTAGTGCACCTTTTCTACTCAACTGCAAGCTTGCATACTTTGACAATTTATGACAGGGATTGTGCTAGCTCAATCTAAGTCCTTAAAGCTAGCATCTCACTTTCGCTATTTCACAGCACGTATGTCAGCCTTTGTAAAGAGCCACGACATGAACAACCAAAGGAGGACAACACGAGAGCAACTTTTACAAAACTCTGCAATCCACAGATGGAAAGGATTCCAGTTCCTTACTCAGGCAACAGATTCTTCCCTCTTCTGTAAACATATTTCTAACATTGAGCAGAAATATCCCTAGGAATATTACATCTTAGACCTCCTAAATATTGGAGAATTTTTACTTGAGAAGGTACTTGAGAAGAAACTCTCAAAGAGTATCTTTTGCAGCAGTATCTTCTACAACAGTTTTGTGAATTGAAGAAATAATTGGTGAAGTGCTGAGTTTCCAGACTTCCCTGGTGTCAGAGAGCTGCCTGACCACACACACCTGTACCTCAGGGTTATGGGTAATAACAAACTTACATGATCCACACAGAAACGTAGACTAAGAAAAGAGACTCTGTGACACCAAAGTTCTGTTATATCAAGTCAAAATGCTTACTGACACCTAGACGTGGTTTAGTTTTCAAATAAAGATCCCCCTTTGGGGTTGTCTTTTTTCTTTTATTTCGCTGGAAATGTAACCATATTAAAATTGATAGTGGTTTATTTTTGTTGCTAGACAAATCCAGTGACAGTTCCTTCTATACTCCCCAAAAACCTTTGTAAGTCTGTGGAAATTGAAGATCTTGTAGAGTGTTTTACTATAATCTTCTGATGAAACAGTTCAGCATTAAAAAATAAAGAAATAATTTTTCTTGTCTGTGGCAGTGTCAAATGTGAACTAGTGAGACCGTGGCCCCCAAGGGGTTTCTCTGCTGACCCCCACTGACATCCTTAAAGGAAACAGAGTAAGACACAAGCCACAAGTGCTAGCAGGTTTCATAGCCCAAGTTAAAATTTCAGTTAAACTTGTGCAGACACCCATGGAAAGCACACTCCGAGGTGGGCTCTCCCTTCATCTGATTGCAAGGCTGGACACATGCCTGTGTCATACTGCTGCTGTTCCTCTCCATCTTTCCCTTCCCTATCTTTTGCCCCTGAAAAGGAGAGAGGACAAAAAGAGAAGTCTGCTGCTTGAGGCCAACTGAATGCCTACGGACTCCAGCAGAGAGGAGAAAAATGCCCAGCTCTTCACCCCAGGATAGCAGAAGTAGCTGCTGCTGCTTAATTTCCAGAGGACCTCTCGCCTAAGTCTTCCATTTTACATCACGACCCCGTGGACCTAATTTGGAGATATGGAATTGAAGCATGAGAGAAAACAGGTCGATTATTCAGAAGGACTTGGATATTTAGGCCTCACCCCAGACATTTCTGCAAGCCTTTGATGAATTACACTCAGTTCAGTAGTTATTAGCTGAAGCTGGTCACAAACTGAAAGAGGAATTTTCATTTTAAACTTCTCTAGCAGTCAAAATTTGATGACTAAACAAAGATCTAAGATAGAACCTGCTCCTGCTTTATGTCTTTGAAGGAGCCTCCCTTGAAGGAGGGTATGTCAGGGTATGGTATATATTCCGCATTAGTCCTGACAAAATACAAATTATTTAGTCAAAGCAGGTCATAGATTCTTGCTTAAAAATGAAACCATGTTTTTAATTAGCCTCCTACATGAAAATAATTGTGCTATTTGTGTATTCATATACTTGACAGACTTTGCACATCTCTGCTGAAGGTACTTAAAACTGTCATATAAAGAAAAATACATTTGAAATAATAAGCTGCAATTAAGCCACTTACAGGCAGATAAACCATTTCAAATAAAATAATAAAGCCAATCCACAGAATAAAAATACTCAAACAATTTGAACTGAATCTCTCTGCAGTTAAAATTTTGACTTACAGTTTGAATGTTTTCACTCCTTTAGCACATTAGTTTGCTAATTTCTAGGAATACCACAAGAATGCCCTCCCCTCCTTTTTTTTTCCACTCTATGTTTCCACTTCCTAGAGCAGAGAAATTTAGATGAGGCTCACCATTTCCAGAAGCATTTGCTGACTAGAATCATTGAACATTACATGCTTGTTTTGTTACTACTGCTGGCATTGGTGTTGATGGAACCCCAGATATACGAGGACTTTAAGGGACTCCTAGACCCTACTTGTTACTTGCCTTAAACTGAGGCACAAGTACATTGTAAAATGTAACCTCTACCGTCATCCAAAACAAAATGTCTTCACTAGCTTCTTCATTGACACCAAAACTATGGGAATATATTTCTGTTTTGAGAGGTCATCTGAGCAGTTTCCTGCATGGCAAGTGCCCATAGATGCCATAAACAGGAAGGCAGGCAGGCAATGCCAGCACAGCTGCAATTGTAGCTTAAGGTTTGAATACGGCTTCTGAGCAGTAAATAGTAAACCATTCCCTTTAAAATGGGATATGATGGGACAACTCATAATTCTGTGCAGGATTTAGCCTGTAGCAGCGATCAGCTCTTTC
>NW_010393640.1:220996-269994 GCF_000710305.1 Buceros rhinoceros silvestris | reverse complement strand
CTTTCCCTTGATGTGGTGATAGTTTTGGCAATGGCATGTACACCAGCAGGTAGCTGTCAGAATCAGTTGTTATTCATATTTGATAGAATAGCTTTACTTGATAAATGGGTAGCACTATGCTGTGAAGCTATGGCCGTCCGGATACAGTCCTGCACAAGTACATTCATGTCTTCTGCTCGGTCAAATATGGATCCACAGCTAGAAGTAGGGAATTGTTTTAAGTTATTTTTGTCATTTAAATTCTTAAAGAAAACAGAGGTGTCCTCAGACTTGCCTCAACGATGACACAGATGGGGACCTGCTCCTGAATATGCTGGAGAGCAGGGGATACAAGGGCATTCTGTTCTCCTGCGGCCCAGGAATTTATCACTGGTGGTATCTTGTAACTTCAGAGAATGAAGAGACATCCTTCCAGAAGGACATTATCAACTGTTGCTCTAAATTTAACACATGCTGACTGAAGCACAGAGATGTTGTCCTCATAAACTTTGGCTAAGCCATAAGTTTAAGCATGTTTTAGATTCTCTGCCTCCTGTCTTTTACTTACACAGCTCCAAAACCTAGAAAATTATAAATCCAGTGGTCCTTACTCTGCCTCTGTTTTTGACTATTATTTAATATGTTTGAATAACTGTTATCTCATCTTTTATTCTGAAAAGTAATCTCTGAAATAAGCATCAAATTACAAAATTGCACAATTTTAGCAGGTTGAAGAAGTAGCGTACCGAGAAATGTTTGCAACTGTCATCTTGGACAACCTTGGAAAGAACTGCATGAGCGCCACAAATAACAGCAATGAAAGTGTGTTCCTTTCATTCTGTTTATGTTTTGTTGAGGGAGAATAGTCTCATTCAGAGTACAAATATTAAGTTTTCTAAAGGCAATATTTGCAAGAGTGTTTAAAACAGGAAGTACTAACAGTTGTTATACATAATACTATTAATGTCATGTAGCTGCACATCTGAAGAGAGAAAAGGCTTTGTTCTTATTTCTCAGATCTGAAACACATCTATGTCATAACCACGTGAAGGGGAGAACAAATGAACAAAGATACCAGAAAGCTCGAACTTTCAGAAGATCTGGCATTGTCCCAGGTTATGAATTTGTTTACAACTTCATTATGTGTTTGACATTTGTAACTATATTTCTTGGATTTACTTTGCACCATAGCTATACATACAGACAATTAACTCCTCTGTGACTTTCCATAAAATCTATTATCTTCTTGTTATCATTACTTTAGCAACCTTAGCAAACCTATCCTTCAGCTAAGTCCCTGTTTTACCTTTTAAGGATGTCTGTTACCTCGTTTGCAGACACATATCTTTCTTGCCTAGAGATGATGCCTGGGGCAGAAAAGAGGAAGGGGAAAGAGAAGTGAGGGTGAGGGGAATGTCCCAAGACTGGTACCGTGTAATGGCTCTAATAGAACATACTTCACAAACATATACAACTCTTTTCTACCATGTAGCTCTGGAAGAACAAGAACTAAACAGACTCAAGGACCATTTTTTTATGCTGTGTGTGTCTATGACAAGTACTTGATATTGTCTGAACGATCCCATCTTTGTGTTTGACATTTGAATAACACATCTGGAGAACTGTTGTTGGTGCAAAAGGAGAAGAAACTGCAATACTGCTTTTTAGTAAGAGAGGAATTTGTCATGTGGTCGTTTGGAAATGGTGTGTCTAGTCTGTCTCTGCAAGAAACTGAGGATGATGATGGCAAAAGGAAAAAGAAGCTGCCAATAAAATCTAGGCCACAGCAAGGAGTATACTCCAGGAAACACCTGGTAGCACAGTGCTCACCTCTGTGTCTTTTGCTTTAGTTTAGGTAAGTTGCCAGCTAGATGTAGACAGGTAAAATGTTTTCCTCCCAGGATAGAGACTTAGAAGGAAAGCCCTAGTTGTTCTCACTGTGGTAATAAAAAGATTTTCTTACTAGTTTCCGAGAATCTAGGAAAGAAGTAAAGATGTCTCTGAAATAACACCATAACAATGGAAGGCGGACAAGAGAACAAGGACAGCGGAGGCTCGCCAAAACCACTTGTCTTTCACTGAAGGTGTGCACAACTCAGCGCGAGCTGAAGGGCTCTGGAGCATTAGAGATTTGCCTTTTCCCTTGGAAGGAAATCGAAATCTTTCCTAAACCAAGGGCTTTGCTGAAAACTCTGCAGTGGGAATTTCATCTTTTTTCTCCCCCCTTGTCTTTTCTCTTGGGAGCATGGCTAGCCCCCAGGAAGCTCTGTGATGGAAAGCAAAACCCAAGGCACCCAGCAGGTCAAACTGTGTGCATAAATTTAGATCTGGTTTTAATGAAAACTAGCTACCTTTAAGCTATAAATTAAGACCGGCTTAATGAGCTCAAGTGGCTTTATTCTCAATTAAAATTCTTGTTTTGTGACATGAGTCTGATTGCTCCTTCTGCCAAGCTGCCAGACCACAGGACTCGGAGGTGTCCCTCTTACCTGTTCCACTCTCCACTAAGCGCCACCTTCTGTCAGCTGCACCTGGTAGAGTACCACTCCTGAACAGCAGGCACCCAGCCTGTGCCCGCAAGAAGCCGTTCTTTCATCCGCTGTCATTACTGGTGCTTCCAAATACCAGTGTGCAAAAAGCCAAATATGTGGAAATTGCTAGGAAGGAGGACAGGGGAAAAAGCATCATGGACACTTATGAAGCAGATGTAGAAGTGGGCAGCACCAGCACCTCACTAGCAGCACCTGCTGGGTAAAGGCTTGCTGATTAATGAGAATTGATTTTTTTTTTTAATTATTATTTTTTTGACAGACATCTTGGTTGTCAGTAACTAGGTCATAACGTACATTGGCTGCCATCCTAACAAACTGCAGGTGGATCAGGGGCTGAGGTGATGCCATTACAAATTATCATCTGCTAGATCAAAGTTCACAGGGAAGAACTGCAGGTGTGCTACTTTAATACCTACATCTATCTTTCAAGTTATTTAATAATCAAATTCACTGTGGCTTCCATATCAGTATGCTCTCTTGGACCTCAGACACTTTGATGAAGTTTAATATATCACATACTGGCAGAATTCACATGCTAGATACACAATGCTCATTTTTCCTTCGTAATACTCGTGACATCTGTGAGCAGGGAATACATGAGATGATATTGTGTGTGGAGGCAAAGGGAACAACATCAATGTGAAATCTGAGGGGTTTGTTTTGTCCTTTTCTTGCCCCCAAAACACAAAGTGATATATTTAAATGGGTTTTCACATTAATTAGTGGAGACTTAACTAGGCTAACATTGTTTAAGTTATCTGGCTTTGGCAGCTTGTTCTTACTGTCTATAGCCATCTAGACATTTCCAGCTCTCAATGCACTTATGCCCCAAACACTGCAAGTGAAATACAAAACTGTCATTTATCATCCTCATTTTTATATGACTTGAAATGGAGACAAAGACAACCAGTGATACGCTCCCTGCCAGGAAAAAACTCTATAGCAAAGGAGGAAACTAAACCTATTAGCCCTGAAACAGTCTTGTGCTTTAGACTATCTTCCTCTCTTTGTAGATTTCATTTCATTAGCTCCAAAGTAGCAGGCAAACAGTATGCTCCGTGTGTGACTGAGATTTTCAATTAAATTTCTTTCATTTGTAGTTTAAAATATTACCACAAGTCAGCTGAATCCCCGGTGTCCATGTGCACGCTCTCAGCAAACATAAGTGAATGCTGGTTAGCTTAATCCTTTTTCTTTTGGGTTTAGAAGAGAATGCATTGCTTTGCATCAGCCATGAGCTGAACATACATGGGCAGTTGGTAGGACCACTGAAACAGTGTTTTGTGGAACTGCCGTTACTTGTTTGGGAGTCAGAGCTTTGAGAGCGAGCGAGCACAAATGTTGGACTGTTTGGCTTTCCCCATAATGTGAGTAAAATAATGCAATTCTTTGCTTTTTTGGAAAGTTAACTTCCTCATGTTCTCATAAGCCATAAAAATATTTTGTGGCTTTTTAGTTTTTTCACCAGGCTACTTAAAGTTTACTTTTGCAGAAAAAGAAAGTTTAATAAAATTGAAGTCAGAATAAATTCACAGTATCTTCAAGGGCACAAGGGGACTGTAGACTCAGACAAATGCCCTAATGCTTTTGTGCTTTAAGCCTCTCTGCCCCCTGGCAGCCTCACACTGCACCAAACCATCCTTCCCCAAGGCCCATAGCTTCAGCAAGTACTGGAGATCACAGTCTGCACCGCAGGGGCAAGCAAATGGCTCTCTGGGAGGCACTCCCTGAGGCCTGCCCTGCACCTGCTCAACCCATGCAGAGACCAGTGGTCTCTAAACACAGAAGCCAGGAAGGACTGCCTCTTGCCAGCTCTGCTGAGAGGGATCATGATGTTTGGGATGAAAACAGCAGGTCATCAGCTGCTGCTTTCTCCCCAGTGTCACCTGAAACAACCACAGCTCCTTCCTCGGGAAAGAGGAGGGTTGCGCACAGCCTATTGCTCCCGGTCTCCTTCCTTGCCAAGCAGCTGTATTCACTGAACGCAAGGACTGGATTTTTTTTCTTTAAAAATCTCTGGGAGCATTTCAGCTCTAGCATTTCTCTGTTGCCAGGGTGCGGCATAATCCTCCATCCAGCACACCCCAGGTACCCCTGCTCTGCTTGTCCCTTCTCCCAGCTGCAGACACCCTGAGAGTGGCTTCTTCCCTTTCCATGAAGGGCTGTGAAGGCTGGCAGCCCTCCTGCAGGCTCTGCTGCAGGCACCAGCGGTGATGGGCTGCAGCTTCACACGCTCAGCCCACCACTCACAGCTGCAACAGATGTTCCTGCTTTTTTGGGCCAAAGGAAATTTTATAAGGTTTTTCCTCCCTTTCAGGGAGGAATGTCAAAACAGCTAAGAAATGGGAAATGTATAACTTTATTCACATTTCCAAACCAGGAGGGAAATACTGCAGTGAGATTGCTTGAAAGCATATACAGGGCCAAACTCTGCCATTGGCAAAGAAGAAGGGTAATTGCACCTGTGCAACTTAAATATCATTTGTCCGTACAGAGGGTGAAAACCTTCTCCCCATTTTGAAAGATAACATATAATTATGCAAAAACTTCTGCAGACAAGAATAAAATAACAATTTTTAAAAAATATTAATTCCAAGATGGGACAAGGAACTTTTTCCGACACACATCTGGTACTTTATCTTAGCACACTGGAATAATGGTGTCTCAGTTGCCCTTAAAACACAAGCAGCCTAATCTTATTAGTCAGCCAATTCTTCATTTGAATTAGACTTTAAAATGAACCATTGCAAACCTGTCATCAGACTAAAATTTCACTTAATTTTTTCAAAATCTAACTACTTTAAATTAAATAAATAAAACACCCCAAGAGAAAGGGAAAACATTTTATCTGTTGAATTTTCTGTTTGAAGCTTTTCCTGCCTCAATAATGCACAGATATGTTTTTTCATGGAAATAATCTCAATGTTTAAAACATCAAACTTGTAAAGACTACGACCAGCTTGCACATTTATGTCTATGCAGGCACCCTGTTTGTAGACCTCTGCACTGCTAACTTAGTGAGGGAGATTGGTCCGAGTAATTACTTATTTCAGTGCATAACTGGAGTGTTCAATTTAAGATTAACCACTAAAACATTCAGAAAACAGTCCTTGAGGGCAAAAGACTAAGCACATCTGCTACACCACTGATTTACAGGATGAATTTTTTTTTGGCACTATACATCAATAAGCCATTAGGCTTCAGTTCACAGTAACCTTAAATATGAACAAAATAGGTATAAATTTACTTTCTTTTGTTAAACTTGTATCATAAAAGATTTCTTTTTTCTTTATGTCCACTCATTCACCTAGTCTTAATCTGCCCAGAGTTGTCTAATAACCAGTAAATATTTTATACTCAACTCATCTATCGTCCCTTTTTAACATCTGTCATTTACATGCTGTCAAGTTTTTTTATGCCTCAGAAACTGCCCCACTCCTTGCCCCGTTAATTCAACTTCTTCACAGTGAATTTCTTTCCTATTCAGCTGGTTTATTCTCCCTTGCCCGTCTTCATTGTCATAATATATACTATATTAATTTATAGCTGTCCCAGGAGTGGCATGCTGTTGAACAGATAATGAATGCAGAAGTGGATCCCTGTGACAAAGGGAAAGTCACCCCCCCTTAGAAAACAATGCAGAAAAGAGACTCTCTTTAGCACAAGTAGCCTTACGATATCCTGCAGGCACACTTTGAAAGCATTGCTGCTCAGCAAGTGTGGTTTTACCTTCAGCAGCAGCAGGTTGAGAGCGCAGCATATACACCAACCATTCAGCTTTGAAGAACAACCAGTACTGCAGGCACCATAAATTTGTGTACATTAACTGTACAGAAGTGAGGTGGAATTGCACAATTAATGGAAGGAAGGTTCTGAAGACAAATAGGCAAAGCTTTTGTTAAAATAAGAAGTAAAGATGTAATGTTTCATCTTAGATTTAAAACTGAATCAAAATGAAGCAAATCCCAACTGGGGAACTAAAACAACCTTTCACTTAAGGTATAAATATTTCATGAAAGTGGTTAAGCTGAGCACCAAAATTGTGATACCAAACTGGTGTTGCTTAATTTGCAGAGGCTGAAATATAAACTGCATCCTGACAGACTTCTCTACATTTGTCCTCCACACACTTACACACAACTTGGACCTCTTCGATTTGTGCTTTTATCTTTGAAGGAATTTTGAGCAATATAGCAATCATGCTGGGGGCTGGGAGAGCAACACAGAGATGCAGCAGCAGGTGCAGGCTACACAAGGATGGGGACTGTATCTGAAAGGATGGAAGATAATCTGAAATACAGTCAGGGGTAATTTGCTTTGCCTTGGCAGAGGAAGTGCCCTGGTAGTCTTTCTATCTCCTTCTTCTATGTTGAATATCTCAAGAGGACAAAACTCAACTTTATTTTTCCTCATATGAGGCCATGTGCAGTACTATCCCATGTCCACTTCAGCACAATTATCTCTCTTCTGTACACTTATCTCTGTGCATTTTAATTTCAGCAAGGTGCTGCTAGGTTAAGTCATGATTTTGCTACCCTTACACACTTCAGTTTACTGCTTGGCTCTCAAGATTCGGATGTGTTTCCATTTCCAGTATGTGCCTGATGATACCAAAGGAAAAGATGCACAGCCAACTAACTGTCAAAAAAAAAAAAAAAAGCACATAAACCATATACAGCATGTGTTCTTCAACACATGCTGTGTGGGATGAGAAGTAAATCTGAGAGTGCCAAGACACAACTACAGTCAGTCTTCTATATCAAGAAGCTATTTTTTCCTCACAATGTTCTTCAATGTGTGCAATGCCTACAAAATCAGGAAAAACAAAAACAAAACCTAACCACATCAGCGGAGTCAGAAAGTAGCCTTGGGGAAGCCAAATTATTTTTTTTTTCCAAATTGGTCTCTTCTAGTTAATTATGAATTATGTGAAGCTTTGTTTGTGTCAAGTTTGCTCTTCAAGTAAATTGGGTACTCTGGATGCAAATGTATCCTGGCTGTTGGTTTTGAATTACTTGTTATTTTCTTAATTTTGTACTGTGAGGACCTGCCAGTTAGGAATAAGAGTCTGTCAAATCACATGCTTTGTTTCTGATCCAAGACTGAATTGTAGTTTATTAACAGGAGGGAAATTGAAGGTTATGGCACCTAAGGAAACAATTATTTCAGGAGTTTCTTTAGGTACACACATTTGCATAGTCTGAGACACTCATTCTCGCTAACAACCACAACTATTCCTCCCATTAACAGTTAAAAATACCAATACTTGAGGGTTATGGATCCTCCATCTAATTTAGAGGTTTTATTTGAATAAACATAAATAACAACTTACACAAATATTTGATGAGAATCTATGAACATGCACAATCAGGTCAGGAGTTCTCTAAGAATTGCAGCTCTGATCATTTGGGAGCAGCCCTAGAAGGCTGAACCCTTTCAAAGAGGATGTATCAGTAACTGACAAGGCTTGCTGCTCTCTAGGAAATGGTTCTCTAGAAACTACTGCTACAGGCAGCTGAGGAAGCCATTCCTTTTCCATTATACCCATGAGGCAAAGAACAGTAGAGTGCAGTTTCAGAATTGTGTGTATGTATGTCTGAAAGGAAAGAACAAAGGTTTGGGATGATGAAACTGGTATATGTCAATGCACAAGAATATTTTTTGTGTTTATGGCAAAAAAACAGAATTCTTGTTAATGAATCATCCCACCCTCACCAAAACATCTGGTCACCTTTTTCCATCAGACTGTTTTTCTCTTTACTTTTTTTATTCGCTTTTGCTCATCTTGGGACTGGTGAAGGTTAAGCAAGTGCTGGCAATGAAAACGGGTGAAAAGGTTTCAGTGGTTTGGCTCATAGCCAAGAGGACATTGTACAAGCTGCTCCACACTGACCCCAAAGTGCCTGAAGTCTCCATTAAAAGAGAAGAGCCTCCTGTGAGACAACAAGTAATTCAATCTCTCTTCTGTCTGGCTCAAGTCTTCTTACCAAAGGCTACAAGTTCATCATGACCTTAAATGAAAGAACTGAAACTATCTAATTCATAAGCTTTGGAACACCACTTGCAGCTTTAGCTCTCACTTGGAAGACCTGAAGTAGATGTTTGCAGTTATTTCTGCTATCAAAAATCCTCTGCACATAAAAATGTACTACCAAAGTATTACCTGGCCCTAAATAAATTGTTGTTATCAGCTTAGAAGGATTAGCATTTCATCTTTTCATAAGCAAACTTCACACACTTTGTGTTCATGCTATAAATTCCCTCTTAAAAATTGATTCTACACCAAAATTAACCAGACAGCTCAGGTGTCTGATGAAGACTCAGACATTTTTATGGGTTCACGGCTGCCTAATATTTAGTTTGACAGCTGTGGGTATGATTTTGGTGGCTTGTTTCAGCCCTCTCCCCAGGATAAAAGTGCATTAAAAACAGCAAAGCTGGGAGCAGTTACTCTGTCACAGGACTTTTCTCTAGCAATCTTTTTCTAAGCAGAAACAATAGACATATTTTTAAAAAACAGGGCTTAATCTTACAATTCTTCACATATTTTGACAGAATAAATCCTTCTCAATTCTATGCCATTAAAGTCTTTTCATAAATCTTATATTCATAGTTTGAGTTTTTATTTTCAGTTTTATTTTTTCTTCTTTCTTCAACTTCATCCAGTTCCTGTCTGGAGCTGTGCTGCAAATGCTCTGTGATGCTCCAGACACTCTGTAATGGTGGAGGTAATTAGTGAAAGTTAACAAAAATCCTCAGACAGTTTTTAATCTGTTGAGTGGAAATGTACCTAAGAAGAGTTGACACTCGTTCAAAAAAAATGCAGAGTCTATGCCACCTTCCAGTCATACTGCAACTTGAAAGGAAAGGTGTGAAAGGGCAAAAAACACCCTGAGCTGTCTGAACCAAAGCATAGGCAAGAGGTGAAGGCATCTCCTTTACTCAGCACTGGTGAGGTATCATCCAACCCCAGGCCTCCATCCACACCTCACAAGACAGGGAAGAACTAGAGCAAGATCAGAAGAGGAGCACCAGTTGATTAAGTGCTGGAGCACATGTCCTGGAAAGAAAGGCTGAGGAGCTGGGGCTTGTTCAGGCTGGCCATCCTTCTCCACAGTTGACCTTGCTCTGAGCAGGAAGTTTGACCAAAGGCTTCTCAAGCTCCTTGCAAACTCAGTTGCCCTATGATCCTCTGAAAATTCATATTTGCCCCACAGGTGTTGCTCTCATGACTTTTTGAAGCTTCACAGAACTTTTTAAAGGGCATTATAAATATTACAGTAGATTCTTGATGGTTATCCTATGAGCCTGAAATCCTGCTGTCACCACTTAGCAATGCAAAAGAGATCATCAGCTATCTTGTGAGATATGCACACATCTTGCAGCAATAAAGTATCAAGGTACAAATTTTGTGTAAATATGTCTTCAGGGATAATAAAAGAAAGGAACAAGTGAGCACTTAAAAAAGAGATAAGAAAAAGGTAAGTCTTTGTATAATAATGTTCGGTCATGCTTAACACACACACACAAAGTATAGTGGCCGCAGTACCATGAATAGGTATGATTAAGAGATTAAATATTGCAGAATGGGTTTCACAATATATGCTTTCTAAATGATGTAGTATTTTGGGCCTCTGGGGTACCTGCAAGCCTTAATTTACCTGTTCGGGCTATGCCAGGAACCCATCATGTCCAGGCACCCCCAACCTAAGACCATTTCCACTCAGGCTGAACCCTCCCTGCAGCCTTATCTCCCAGCTCCTGAAGGGAGCCTGGACCTGTTTCATCCCTTCACTGTGCTAGAAGCTGTTACTGGACCCCAGCACCAGCACCCCAATCTGCCCTCCCAGTGCTCATCCTAGCTGGGGAGGGCACAGGTTGTGCTGGGTCACTCCAGCTTCTGGCTTGTGTTCTCTCATGGAACAGCCCCATTCCTTCTGTACCCTGGCACAGAATTTGGGATGCGGATTTCCTAAATCTTCCATATTTTTCTGAAGTCAAAGTATCTGACCACCTATACTTTCCATTACTTTTCCAGTCACTCAATATAAACAAAGGTGGCAAACACTACCTAGCTCCCAATGCCAGGACTGGCAGCCTGAAAGCATCTAGCACAGTGTGCAGAGCTGGCACTTGAAGGTCTTTAGCACTCCTGCAGCAATTGTTGAGGAGCAAAGGATAAGGTTTGGAAATCTCTTAACACCATTGCACAGCAAGGAGAAGAGACTACGTTTTCAGTACAGATCTGATAACAATTACCCAACTTTGTCATCATCATCATCATGGCTTGGCTTTGTGAAAGAAGATCTGGGAAGGGCTTTTCCCATGCTCACTGCAAGCGATGAGTGCACCCTTCAGGTCTGCGTGGTGGATTTTTTAGGTGAGGCGCAGCGTGCACGGAACTGGCTCCACCCTTTACACCTGAGGTTCATCTGCCAGGGCCTAGCGAGCTTGGACAGTGACAGTGAAGTCCTCAGGTCGTAGGTTTGGTTAGAGTGTCCTTCTCTTAGATGGAGCCTTACAAGGCTAAACGAGCTCCATCTGCCCAGGTCTGGAGTCAGAGTTGTCCTTCTCCTAGGATGGTTGCCCAAAGGCTAGTGAGCCCATCCTGCCCGTGGACACACTTTGTCTGACCCTTCAGCTGAGACCTATCAGGCTTGGGAGACCCCACCGGAGGCACATGCCACCACCAGCACAGCTCTCAACCTCACAAGGGCACGCAAGGTCCTTCCCCACAGCAAGGGGGTGCCCGTGAAAGAGTCGCTGCTCTACCTCCAGACGTTACAGACCTGGGCACGGGGCAGCCGGGGCCTGCGAAGAACGGGAGTCCTGGAGGCACCAACTTTCTGTAATAAGTAATAATCACACCTTTGTTTAGAAATGGGCCAGTATAGAAGTGCAGTTTAATTGTAAGCACCCAACATAAATGTATAAATTGAGAAATGTGTATTTTCCACCCCAAGCAACCTTGTATATGAAGTTCTTTCACAAGATGATCTAAAACAGCTCAAGGAGAAAACAGTAAGGAAAATAACATGCTGTCTTCATCAGAACTATCATATGTAAACTCCTCCAAACCTGTGTGTTCAGTAACATCAGAACCTGAAAAGTCCACCACATTTATGTCCACTCAATTTTGTAAAAGCAGAATTTTAAACGTAGATACACATTATTGGCCAAACCATTTCAATCTCACTGACAAGTGTCCTCTGTCAAATTTCAAAAAGGTAAGTCAGACGTTACTAGAGAAGGAGATTTTCTCAGCTGTTATTGTTCCCTTGGAAGACACTGTTTGTATATTCCCATGTAGCAATCCTTTAGCAACTCCAGCAACTGGTAACACCAGAAAAATAAATTAGGAATGTAATGCATTTGCACAGTCTTTTAGGGCATTCTCACAGATGTCATTGCAGAAGGTTGGCAAGACTACCAGATCAGTCAGCTCACCATCTAATGATACTACTGAGAAGATAAATATTCCCCAGATCTCAGCTGGAGGAGCAAAGAAGTAAAGTTCAGCTCTCAGCAAGCAGCCAATCGAGTACTGAAATTGTGTTTTAAAGTTTATGGGGTTTTGGTCTTTCTTAGCTGAGTGCAAGCACCCTATTATTGATCTGCAATCTAGGCCATTTCAGAGACCCCGGTGGACTGTCAGGAAAGATAAGGGTCTCTGGCAAGTAGTAATTCTTTTCCACGTTTATTTTTGCTTTCTATCTCCAGCCATCCCCATTTCAAAGACACCTGTAATAAAATGGAACTCAGGTCCTCTTCAGAAGTCAGAGCTAATGCATCACCATAAAAATATTTCTGAGGATTTATAGTCCGAAAAGAATACATACTGACTGCAGAGGGAGCATCTTACAAGAATACCCCTGGCAGAATGAAGTGGGAAACCCCATCCTTATGTAGTAATTCTGTACTTTTCATTTTGTTAAAGAGGTTTTTCAGTTCAGAGTTTCTTAAATCAAGAGAAGCTTGTTGGAAATTCAACAAAGCAGTGATATAAGAGAAGTAAAGGTTACATTTTGCTCAATTTGACATCAGAAGCTTCTGGCACTGCAGAATAGATCTGTCAAATGTACAAAATCCTTGTTTAAGCAAACTTAATTAACAAAACGCTTCAGAACAGCAAAAACACAGCACTGCCACAGTGTAAATGTAGAGGCAGAAAGCAGCAGAAATCATTCATGATACCTCTGTTACATATTAACATTGAAGTGCTCCCAACATTAAATTAAAAATGCCTGCAGACAATGGTTTTTTGTCAGTCATAAGTCTATGAGTTGCATCTTATACTCAGCTAGCTCTCATACTTGAATTATTTCTTGGTGACCAGATAAGCAGCGTGAGCTAGCTGCAAAGGAAGAGGACTGTTGGGATGGCCATCGACACAAGACTTAGCAACAAAACTTTCTAAATCCTGGGACATAAAGAGGACTCTGAGGACGAGAACACACTCTCCCCAGCTACCATCTTCGAGGTGGAAGCTGCTTTTGGAAGCCTGAGACCTGAGGTGCCTGGAGTCTCTGGAAGCTGAGCTCCTTCTGCACCCTATAAACTCATGAAGAAGCTTCTCCTGTCATGTCATTTTTTAATTTGAGATGATTTTTTCCTTTGAGTTGAAAAAAAGAGTGAGGCCACGGACTTGATGTATTTTAGTTAAGCCTCTGCTACACTCAACAACTTTATTACTTTGGTTAAGGAGTGAATCAAAGAATTAACTAAAATACGTTGTAATCCCCTTTTGATTATAGCATCTCTACAGATTTTGGGGAATGGGGATTTGTAGCACTCCTCTGCCCAGCCTCTTTGCATTTCCCTATAATCAGTCAGAAAACCAGTGAAGACATGAACATTACAGGCTGCACAGCATGGTAAATTTAGTAGGTATACAGGTTCTCTGCTTCTGAATGCTGCATGGCTCTCAATACAATAGGTTATTAGTCACAGGGGTAAAGCTTTTTTTGCCCAAGAGCGCTGATAGGTCTCAAATAAAATTTACTCAAGTAGACTTGCAGAGGCATCACTGAGAAGCCTCATAAAATGTTCCTTAAAATGCACTTTAAAAGCTTTATTTGATTAATTGAGAAATATATTAGCTGCTGGTGGTGATTAGTAGATAACTAAATGTTCTCATTTAGAAGAATTTAACTAAGGAAATGTTTGAGGAAAATCAGGATTTAAGAAGGAATTTAAGAAACAGGTGAAACAGAACAGACTTCTTTTACACGTCATCTGAACGTATCTGTTGAACCTAGCAAGTGGAAAACCAAGACCGTATTGACAAATTCTGACTATAGGCAGCCTTACTAGCAAATGCTTTTAATTATTAGTATTGCTTTCTCCAACATCCCACTGGACACATAGGCATAAAAGTTGAAGTAAAGTAGCACTCATTACTAAGTCCTGTTTCAATCTCTGTCTGTGGGGACTGATTTGAGCCTCACCTCAGTGACACTTGGTGAAACACAACAACACAGAAATACAGCAGAGACAGTCCAGCAATGCATCATGCATCTCAGAGGTCTGGAACAGTTCCAGCCAGCCTACTGGTTGGTACAGAGGAGGTGGTACAGAAAGCACTGGCTTGAGAGCAAATGCCTGCCAATTGACCGTAAGTTTAACATACGCAATTAGGAGCTACTGTCCTAGAAAGATCCTTGGTGCACAAGAGAAAAGAAACTACAGCTTAGAAGAAAAAGCCTGTTGCTCTCTTTTATAAAAAATATGACAGTAAGCACCTTGATTCAAATGCCCAGGAGATATCTTCAGTCCTAATGGAGAACTCTACCTTCTCAGGTGTGTGGTTGAAATATCAATGTCTTGTGAAAGTCTACACACCTTATTGTAATTCAGAGAAGTCAACAGCCTAAATGGATTTAACTTAACTGACACTAACCTTTAGGTTGATAGTCCTTACGAGTAGTTTATTTCTTTTTACTTCTAAACAATTGTATAACCTCTTGCTGATTAGAAAAATCAAGCCCATATGAGAAAGATGAAAAAGTGTTCACATAAAATAAGCAAACTATTTTGACATTACTGCTGCAGGCAAGCAGAGCAACTGGCCGTAAGCAAGCCCTCAACTGCTTAGCATCTGTTCTATTGAGCAGCAAAAACCTTCATGATCCTGTTTGGAGGCTGTGATTGCAAAGAACCTGCATGCCCTGGCAGAACACCAGCATGGACCCTGGAGCCAGGGACAGAGCCTGGGAGAGAGCTGATGGCACTCACTAATGAGTTCCAGCTCTGACTGAGACATACTCTTGCAGAGCTGAAGCCAGAAAACTATGGTGTGCCGCATTGTCTCATGGCCTCTTACATGTCCATGCTACCAACAAAAAACTTTCTCTGAAATCAACGCAATAAATCACTACGATGTGATGCAGGTCAGCACTTCTGGATACAAATGTGCTAACTAAATGGAGATAGATCAAATCCGACATTGATCCACATTCTAAAAGTTACCTTTGTTTTTCCCCCCAGCCTTTCTCAGCTATCATTTACGTGAGATTTACTAGATTATCAACTGATATCTACTTCATTATGTTTTCTCTACAGCAAGCCAAAATGCTGCGGTTAAGAGGTTCTAAATACAAGTATTCAAGTCTGCTGATATAGGTGCAAATAAGGCAGCTTTTAATATAATGAATTAAAGCAATTAATTTATCACCCCCAAGCTAATCCTTTTAAACAAGACAATTCTTGAGTATACAGGGAAGGTAGAACCAAAATTATTATATGATACTGATTCAGCAATAGGAGAACTTATTCTTACTGCTCTTACTGATTTCAGGTGCTACAGAAGAAACAAAAGCCTTGCCCAAAGCAAATGCCACATCAGCTTCTGTCATATGACAAGTCCAATCTCGGAGATTTCCAGCATGTTTTAGAGTTTTGGTTTGAATAACTTTAGCAATCTGAACAAGATAGCAACATGTTGTCCCAAACCTATGTATCTAAATTAAAGTCGAAAGTAGCTATTCACAAGGGAACAAGATTATCTCAAATATAAAACACTGGAGATTAATTCAGGAAAAATGCTGGCTGTATAGTACATATATTCAATTATATCTTCCAAAAAAGAGGAAATTCTCAGTATCCTGCTTCTAATTACCATTGATAAAACATCGTCAGTGATACAAGAATCACACATACTATATTAAGAAGTAAAACTACATCCAGGAACCTGGATTTCTTTTTGGAGAAGTTGACATCCACTGACAGTGCAGTAATTCCAAGAAATTTCTTTTCTCCTCCAAGGGAAACAATCTGTACTCTCAAAACTCACTAGAAAAATTGCTTTCAGGAAGGAAAAGTTGCAGAACTCAATAAGACACAGAAAGCTTTCTTGGTAAGAGAGCAAAACTGATGAGTTGTGCTTCAGAAAGGACATTGTAGAGGCACAATGTAGCCAATAACATGAAGAGCAAGCAACCCCAGAGCAGATGATGTGACATTTTCACAGAAGGTGATTTGGTTGCAGAACCAAAATAAACCCATAGGTTGCTTTACAGAAAATAAAGCAAACTTTTCCCCCATTTGATGGATCTACAGTTTGGCTGACAAAAGTTTGTCTCTTACACAGGAAGTAAACTGCAGAATTAACACTCCATCATACATTCATCAGAAGAAGAACATTTTCAAATATACCTCTGTGATTTTAAGTTTCTCGAGAACTTTTTATGACTTTACATCACCCTTCAGCTGGTGGTGTCTCAGTTGCCTTGTAAAATGAGAATTAAGATGCTAAATCTGCTCTAATTCTGATGAAAATTGACCCATACAAGTCCTAAACAGATGCAGCTACTCTTGTAATAGTTTTCCACTCAGTGTATTATATTGGTCTAGTACTTAGAAGAAAATAGAAGTTCTCAGATAAAACAGAAGAAAAGCAAAAACTAGCACGCTAACTGATTTTGTGCTCCAAAGACTGCCAGGCTTTTAAAAGCAGGGCTGAGCAGCCTAGGTAAACAGGTCAAATTTGTAACCCACATAACTGAAGTTGTACTTGTGTAGATCAGAAAGGTGTTACCCCTTTTTAAACCCTGTTCCACTTTACTGAATGTAGTTTAAAAACCCACAGAAACTACTACATTTTATTGGTGGAGAGCAGCTGGGGAGAGGATAATTCTCACACAGCACCTTGTCATGTAGAAACACAAGGCATTACTTTTATTAATTGTTAAGCAATTTGTCTGCTCCACCACCAAACAACTTTCCCTCATGTGTAATCGACAGCCCTGCCAAGAGGTCCTTGCCAAATCACCACTCCCTCCACCTGAAAGTCATTTTCATATGTTCTTGTTTAAAGTAGAAACCAAATGGTTATTGTATTTTTTGTTAATGTAATGCAGCTATATTATAACAACCTGTGGCAAATACACAGGACTTGGCCATTCAGGTTAACAGATGTTTGAGAAGGGAACAATCCTTTGTTTGGTTTGTTTATATGCCGGCAGATCTTGTGCTGAATCTGTATAAAAGCCATCTTCCTCCCTTCTGAAAATATGTATTAGGGAAAAGACTATATTAATCCCTAGTGTAAATCCACTGAAGTCAACAGTGTTACATCAGCAATAAATCTGACCCTTTGTGGTTAATCTACATTTATTTAAAAGCATAGTCATGAATCCAACTTCCCTCTGTCTGCCTACCTTCCTTAAAGGAGGATGGGCTGTGCCAGATAATGAAGTGGATTAGTTATGGTGGCTTTCTGAGTACGTATTGAACTTCTCCAGTTAACTAAGGATATGGTTTCATTTGTTTAACTTTTAGATTTGGATAAAGAGATTACACCATGAGTAACATCTTACAGCCACTGCATATCATTTATTTGCTTTGCAACATCTGCTGAATCTGCTGAAGATCAAATCCAATTAAAAAAAAAAAGATTAGAAAAAATAGCAGAAGTCTCAACGATGTACCAAATTAAGAAGCCTGCCCTTTTGCTTGAAGACAAGTGTTCCTGCCTCCATAAGCATCCAAAACGGTCCTGTTTGAAACACATCCACTAATTTGCATGAGTGGTGCCAGCAGAAAGTACGAACAGTGAAAAGGAAAATAAATTGTGGAAGAACAACAAGAGGTAGAAAAATCACCACAGGACCGAGCAGAATTGCAATTGCCGTAAGGATGCAAAGTAGTATTTGGAGAGGGTAAGAACGGAAACAGCAAATGAAAAGTTTTGCTGGTGAAGTAATAACACAATAGGGAGAAATTGTACCGAAAATTACTGTTATGCATGGGGCTGTTGTCTTGGACCAGCTCTAGGTTTCTTTAAACAAATCTTCTATTTGCAAAGGACCTGGGTGGCCTGGCAATCTCCTTCGTTATTTTCCCTGTGAACACTGACATGTGGAACATGTCTTTGAGGGTCCATGAGGAAAGTGACTACATAACAGATGGATTTCCTTGTTTATTGGCAGGTAGAAGTTAATGACAAACAGCACTGTGGCTATTACCTTTGCTTAAATTGTTTCCTTAACAAAAGAAACAGTGCATTTAATGATTCCAAGGAAACAGAAAGCAAGAATACCTTTCTAACTTTACATCCCTGAAAGAAAAAGGTATCCGCCATCTGTTTTTCAGCCTTGTTACTCTCATGTTTTACTTTCTCTCTCTTTTTTTTTTTTTTTAAAGTGTTTGATAGCGTTCCTAATCCTTTAATCCGAAAATGGAAATTCTTGGTCATCAAACATTACATTACTGTTAGGGACTAGAGTAGAACAAAAATATTTGTCAAATCTCTCACTTGGTCCTAACACAAAAAAGAAATTTGGAGTTTAGTCATCTTGAAAAGGGATGCTTTCAGTACTATCAGTGTTTTCATACTTATCCCTCTTTAGTATAAGTAGGAAAAGAAACAAATGGGAAAGAACAATGTTTTATTGATGCTCAGTGGTTGGTGTGGCACTGCTCAAGAGTTATTAGAACATGGAACAAAAGTTGGACACTGAGACTGAGTGGTCACTTTTGTATCCCAGTGTTGGTAAGTGAGGCTCTTCAGCTGAACGTTAAAAACCAACACAGTGATTAGATATAAGTGGGATTCCACTGTTACATTTTGAAGAAAAAAAAAAACCAAGAAACAAAAAACAAACTGCTGGGAAAGACTGGGGAAGAGAAGAAAAGGATGATTTGACAAGACAAAAAAAAAAAAAAGAGGGAGAAGCTCAAATAAGCTGAAAAAATTTAGCCTTTTTCAAGTCTTTAACTTTCTCACATCATTTAGGGAGAAATCATCTGAGCAGTGCTTGCTAGTTGTCTTTCATTTTCCCCTCTATGAGGACCCTAAACTCATGTAGATTCAAAAGAAACATGCCTAGACCATGGGCAATACCTGGATTTGTTACATAAGCATAGCAGATTTATCCATGTCATCATTTTGAAAGTTGTCAGTCCTGTCAGCATTTCTCTGAAGTGTAAAATGAAGATCCTAGTTCACTGATCAACAATCCTTACTTATTATCCCTGCTCTTTAGCTGTACTTGGGAATTGTAAATGATGTTTAGCTTGCCTTCATCTTGTAAAATATTGAACACAAAGACATAATTAAAAAAAAAAAACCCCACAGCTATCCTGAATCTGTGGCAAATTCCAAGTTAACAAAAAAAATCTGGACTGTTTGAAAAAATTTAGTCAAAATTATATTTACTGTAATAGCCACTAAACAGTTGGGTTGCTCCATCCCAGAGCAACCATCAACTCAATTAAGCAAATGAGAAAATCTAGTTATTTGGGGAATGTACACCTCTAATTAGCAGGAATTATTTGTGCAGTTAATTCATTTATGGATAGATTTCTCAGCAAGCCCAGGGCTTCCACTGCTTTCACACTGCTGTACCAGGCTTAATTGCCATTCTGTTTCTCTTAAAAACCTTAATGGATAATTGAGTGCTGCAGGGGAATGCAGGTGGTGAGAGTTAAAATCTGTAAAGGACAGGCTGTCTTCAGTCACAGAGCTGGAAAGGAAGTCCACAAGCCCCCATTTCTTCCTTGTCAGTGACTCCGAAAACTTTTATTGCCTAGCTAGTACTTCTTGTTGGGCAAGTATTCTTTGAGTTATACACCTGTGTAGAAGTTACATGTGGTAATTGCACCTTGCCAGAGCAGAAATCCACAGCTTGCACTTCATCTAGAGTGAGTCTTCTTCTGGCAAATCCTCCTTGCTGCTTTAAAACAACCTGCCTTCCCCTAATAGCTACAAAGCAATGACTTCTATCAAATGATGGAAAAATGTCTTAACAGAGTTGTTATTAAATACTCTACCACTGCAAATATCCACATCACAAACATGTTTGCACAGAGAACCCGTAAAACACATCTGTTTACTTGTTAAATTAACTTCAAGTGGTTTTAATCAGTTTGGGCGAAAGCACAACCACAGCTGATTTTAGGAAAATGTATACAAATAATAATCTAAAAAATAACCAAACACTGGACCAGAGGATTCTGTTGCCCAACTCCATGCGGGAAGGGGAGAATCTAACATTTTGGTTTTTACAGCAATGATTTCAAGACAGATTTTTTGTTTTCCTTTTAGTGACATTGCATTTTGGATGCTGAATGAATGTGGTTCTGTTTATTTAAATTAGCAGCCAGGCAGCTGACCAAGTCACTCATAACAAGAGCTATCCAGAAATACATGTGTCTGCCGAGAGGACTGTTATTGTTGACTAATTAGAACATGGAGATATTTTACCCAACTGGAGCAGTTATTGCTTAATAATTACCAGAACAAAAATATAACCCCTGAGCAGAGATAAGTTTTCAGCATCTATAACTTACTGTCTTGTGATAGTTAAAAGAAAACAAAACAGCTGCTAGAAATACTGAGATCGAAACTCCTTTTTTCTTTTCTCGTTAAGACAACGTTGATGGAATTTTACATAGCTGAATGACTATTGCATTTCTACTAAGCTATCATTTTTGTTTAGCATCAACAATAGATATGGCCATTACAAGAAAGCAAAATCCCCCAATGTGCTGTGTAAAACTGGAATATGATGCCAAATACCAGAGGTGTACTCGACACCTTTATGAACAGAATAAACACCTTCTTGCCAGCAGCGTGTACTATGTTTGACTGATGGCTGTTCCTCCAGCCTCCTACTAGCAGGCTGCAGGCTTACCTCATGGTAATTGTTACATGTTTTCCTAACGCCAAAGTAGAAATCATTGTCCAGTGGCTGAAAGTCAAGAACTCCCTGGTGAGGTTACTCGCTCCCCTGAGGTCTAGTCTTATATATGTCACTTCAACACTTTTCCACCCTCCTTTGACTCCTGGCTGCACCTGTTTAGGTTGCAAGACATACAAGTCAAGGGACAGTAGCTGACTGTCTGGTGCAACACTGTGGCCCTGACCCCAGCAGAGGTTGTTCAGTGCTATTGCAACACCAAGAGGGATATGGTACTTGGCAGCTGCCTGAAATTAATGAACTAGGTGGGAAGTCAGGAATTTCACTTCAGTTCAGAAACCTTAGGCCAGCCACTTCTCCATTTTGGATTCCAGTCTTTCCATCTGCAAAAACCAAGATCAAGATACTGACTTAATTTGAAAGTGTTCAGGGCCCTCCATGAAAGCCAAACACTAGAACCATGCCCTTTTATCAGAAGCTATCACCCAATCATTTTGGTAATGTTGGACAACATGAATTACATTTAAAGAAAAAAAAATCAAATTATTTCCTTAAATATGTAAACTTCACATACTGCTACCTTGCTGATGATGCAAGTACATAATATTTGGGTATAGATGGGATGGTGAGGCTCATATTTGCTACTTGCATTGCTACATAGAAAAGATACATAAGGCCCTGCTATTAATGTTCTCAGAGGAAAGATGATTTATGCTCTGGATATTAAACCTGGATACTTTTGAAGGAAATAAATGCAGGTATGAGCTGTTTGATTGATTTTTTTTTTTTAATTAGACATTTTATGATGTATTTATTTTAACTGGCTCCAGGGACAGATTATTTATCATTATTTATTGCCGCATCACATTATACTGGAAATTGGAGGCACAGAATTCATTTGCCAAACTCATTGCAGACAGGAGGAGGTATAGACAAGTCTCGGTAAGTAACCAGGAGAATTTTAGAGGAAAACTTGATGGCAAAGTGATCCCAAAGAGCAAACTTAGGAGAATCACAATTTTAACTGCAAAAGTAATTTAAGCCATGTGACAAGATGGAGCCCACATGGAAACAGATGACATGGCAGCCTTGGGGAAGCCAGGCACAGAGAAGTTCTTCCTGCCCAAAGCCGGCAGCCCACATGCACGCATCACCCAACCTCACCTGCCCAAAAGGCCACCTAGATTACAGGACCCTAACCTCAGAGGTTCCCATTCCCTTCAAATCCTCTTATCCCACTCTTCATAACCCAGTGTGAGGGTTTTTTCTTTTCTGAGAGCTCTACCCTCCATGGCAACAGCACCAGCACCACACATAAAGGGGCTGCAAGCCAGTGTTCCCACTGCAGATGTGGGATTAAGCTCTCTGGCCCTCTTCCTGGGAAAATCAGCCCAGGAATAAGCATGAATAGGAAGGCTTTGAATCACAGAGCAGTCTCTTACTCTTCCAATACCAGACTGATTTGCTTGGCCCAGAGGGGTGCAGAGCAGAAATAGAGAAGAGGACTGTTTCCAGGCAGCTATCACAGAAAAAAAAAAAATACTATCTTTTTTGTCTTACTATCTTTCCAGAGTCTGAGCACAAAATATGAGCGCTAAAAATCCCCTTGGACCTGACTTTGGGGGCAAAAAGGGCATGCTTGGGAGAACAACCTCTTACCTCCTTCCCTCCACTATTCCCCAGGCACCAGATAGTATTCCGAGATAAGTAGCTCTCCAGTCATTGCCCCTGGTGATTCATCACTGGTTATACCAGAGTCCACCCTCTGAGCAATAAATCTCAGCTTCAAATGGTGCAGAAGCCCCTTGGACACCAGGGACTCACACTGTGCCCAGGCTGCTGCTTTGCATCTGTGAGCCAGAAGTTGCAGGACACGGCTGGCAGGGAAGCAGATGCAGCAGCAATCTGCTTCTGCTGCTCATCCTGCCTCCCCCTTTCCTTTTCCCAAAGAAAAAAAAATGTCTTTGGACATTTTCATGGAGGCAAAATGCATACCGTGGGCTAGGTAGCAAGTGGAGGGTGTCCAGAAAGTTTGCAGGGACCACAATGATTATTTGGAAAAAATTACAGTTAGAGAAGTTTAGCATTTATACTTCTCCCCCAAAGCCAGTAGCTGAAAACTGAAGGTAAAATGCCCTTTCTAGGGCAACTAGAAAAGAAACTAGTTAATTACCTAATCAGGTCATTACATCTTGGAAGCAAAGAATTCATTCATTCATTCTGTCTGTCATTGTTTACAAGGCACTTTGAAGATGTATATCCAGTGAAAGCTCTTTAAGTGTTCTACACTGACAAGCTATTGGCACGTCTCTTACTCAGGCACTTGCAATTCATTCTTGTCTGAAACAGGAAGGAAAAGGCTGAAATTTATAATTACCACGGGTGCTTCTAAGTAGTATAATCTTTCAGTAATACACAAAACCACCCAAATACCCACAAAAGGAGATGCTCTCATGCCTTCATAAAAAAAAAAAATCACAGCTAGTTTTAGTGGAAATTAATAGATGAAGAATCCACAACATCAGAGCAAATAAGAGCAATTGGACAGTCCAGTGTTAACAGAAAAGCAACCAGCAGGCTGACTGTCCCTTTCCTCTTCACATGACCATATGTGCCCTTAGAGCTCAGGTCTCCACCAACTTAGGCTCAGGGAGCAAGTGTGGGGGGGTTGCGGAGGATCCCCTTCCCTCCATTGAAAAAAATAGTAAGTTCTTATTCTACTGATCATGGAGATGTACACAGGGCTTGGAAACATTTCAATTTATTTTCAGACTAACCCAGTGTTTTTTAAAGACATTGCAGAAGAGTCTGAGATAGATGCTAAACATAACTTTTTTACGAATGAATAAATAAAGAATAAGTATTGTAGGTCAGCAAGTCAAAAGCTTACTACAGTTACTGCCATCACACTAACTACATTTTTGCTAGCCTTTCCTTTCTTACTGTTTAAAGTCACACATTTGCATCACAGTTTTAGAGTAAATCAAGCAGACATGCAGTGTTCAAAAAGTATCACTCCTAGCATGTTTAAAAACAATTGTCCAGGCAGGACACTAAACTTTTAATTGGTAGTGTTGGAAATCAAGAAGAGTGAAAAAGAAAAAAAGGAGAACCAATCTCCAGCACTAGACTGCAGTATTCCTCGTCTTTATTACACAGGTGTTTTTCAATTCAAAACCATCTAATTACCTACTGAGATCTGACTGATCTGTTCCACTATAAGGAACTCTTCTCTCATACAACACCAAACCAGCTATAGGTGATGAAAAGATTATTAGAAATAGTTTCTATAAGTTCCCCTGTATAAAGTCATACCACGTGTATTTTGGGGTATTGCTTTCCAGAGGTCTGTTTGCCTGTCTAGTTCTGCTAGAGCTCTCTCCACCACCCGCAGCATCACCCATGTTAATGTGTTCCTCTTTTCTCCAGCCCATCTATGTTTTCCCTTAAGGAATCTGGAAGATTTCAGATATTCTTGAAGATCCTGGCTTTTTCTCAAGGGCCTGATAAGTTTCTCTTGCTGCCATTTGGGCTATGGTTGGAAGGCTTGAGAAAGCTGCCTCTTTCACAGACTCACGTCTTTGAGAGTCTCCATCAGCAACTTTCATTTTCTGATACTCTATGGTCGCCTTTCAGTTTTGCTTTTTTTGGTGTGTTTTTTTTTTTCAAGTTAGTCAGTAGAGGATTTGTTTTGTCATTTCTTAAAACAAAGGAAATAACTATTTACTGAAAGAATTCACAATATTTCCTCCAAGTCCTGATTTTGCCTTGAGGATTTCTAAATCTAACACTTCTACTTCTCAGACACAGCAGCAGTTACAGTCTGGCAAGATCATTGACCAAGGTAATGTAACATGTGGGACCAGGATGGAGCAATGCTGTTCTCCTTGCAGATGAAAATACAGTAATGCATTTGTGGGTCTAACTAATCCTTTATTTGCTTTTTGCAGGCCAAAAGTCCTTTGGGGGTCATCACAAAATCACAAAGTGTTCCCAAGTACTGCACTTCACATTTAGGAGTTGGCTGTACTGACAGATGTGAAAATACCTAGCCAGATATTCTCCAGCAAATGCTCAAGATGATGCTGAGGGCATAAGCAGTCACAGCTAAATTTAATAATAATGTCCATTTAAGCTTCAGACTATTTTATTCTAAGCTGACTTGTTTTTTTTCCAATGGACTTCTTGTTTACTGATCTGATTAGAACACAGAGTTGCTATTTTCTTGCTAAAGAAAAGTGCTGGATAAAACAAAATTCAAAATGCAGTAAGTGTCCATATGGGTAAATTCTAAGTTATGTCAGAGTCAGGAAACAGGATAGCCTGGATCACGCTAGTATCATCTGAGGTCCTAAGTGTTTTCATTTAACATCACTTTATAATTGCCTCTAACAATTTTGCCTTATACAATGCCCCTCTTCTTGTTCCTTCACAGCTTCATTTGTTGCATGTAGACACTGAAGCTCACAGCGTTTCCTAAAGTTAGCCACCATTTTATTCTTTTTAGCTTCCATTCCTGTCCTGTCACGTGTCCTATAGTCTTGAGACCCGGTGCTTGTTTATAATATGCTCACCCAAGATTGAAACATAGCACAGAATGCCTTTGTGCATAAACTTCAATCCAAATCAGCATGACTGTTCCTGAATCATTCAGAAAGCCAGGTCACATACTGATGGCATTTCTTCATTGTACTAAGAATCTTACAGTATAGCTCAGAAAATCACCCATACTGCACACAGGAATACCAACATGCATGCTACATATGCATTTTAAAAGTATGATTTAACAGCATAGCAAATAACTTCCAGTCAATTACAGTTTTTTCCTCCTCTAAAATAATAATAATAGTTTTCTTTAAGGACTATGGCTTTCCATGTCCTTTAGTCTTAGAGCACTACTTTTCTGGGTGCAAAGCCATCACTCCCATTAGAGTTAAGAAAGGTAGTAAGTTAGCAAACATCTCAAAGATTCTGCCATGGCAAGTGCAAACATATAAGATATCAGAGTATCAAAATTCTGTTAATCCTTTTTAGAAAATGCTTGACTCCAATAAAAAGTGGACATGCTGCTTAATAATGGAGTTTTTAACTTTTCTGCCAGCAGTTCCCACAAACAGTAATACTGAGTTAGTTGAGCCTTCCCTTATGTCCCCCCTCAACCTTAATATTTCTTTTAGCTCTGCATAATGCTTGTGGAGCCCATTATCCAGTGGAGACCCCTGCATCTTTATTCAATAGATTAAAAAATGGCATATATTTGCTATTTTACCATTTGTATTACACAATCAAGGCTGCATGGAAAGGAAGCCTGAAGAGAGTCGTAGAAGCCATTGCCATGTCATTTACTCTTGCTAAGAGACATTATTTAATTAAAACATTCCTTCAGACTTCAGAGTGGTCACTCATTAAGTCTGAATTTTGGATGCTTTATTCTCTTAATATCCTCAGCTCACTTCACCTCACTGCTGAGTTGTCTTTTCAGTTGCCTTAAAAGCTTTGTGGATCAAAAGCTGGTGATGAAATGCGAATCCTACCCCTTTCAGCCAACAAGACATGTTTCAGCCAGAACAGCGGTCAGGGTATCCTTGCTAATCACTGAGGATTTGCTCCAGGAAGACCCCACTTCCTTCATCCACACAAAGTCCAGTTGGGAGACAAATGAGGTTTTTTGCCACATGAACCACCTCAGACAGCTATGGCCATCTAACTGGTCTCAAATACCAGCCCTTTAGTCAGCATCAGAGCAGCAGTAGCAAGTCAGAACATCAGTCCAGCCTGTTTCCCAAAATATTCTCATAGCTTCTAGCTATTTGCAGCTCAGACTTTCTGAGCCTGACTTGGTAACACTGCATTTAATACCGATTTTTCTAGATGTTTTTAACAAATGCAAAGGTTTAGCTTCCATGACATCTGTGCTTGCATGAAGACTGGATGGTACAAGCATTGCAGCAGCAATGAGGTGAAGTTTGAATGATCGTTAGAGCTACCCAGATGACGACATGCATTAGTATTATGGAGGGAATAAGGTTAACTGTTTTTATAAGACGTGCTCAGCATTTCAATAGCGTTCAGCCCTCATCTTTATCTAGATTTTCATTTGTTTTTTAAAATCCCATCTATTGAACCTAGAGAGCACAAATCAAACAGAATCATGGCTGCAGAGGTGCTCCATCATTTCTTTACTGTTATTTATTGCTTTTGATCTATAAGCTTGCATGTGCCCAGTTCTTAGTTTTTTGAACTGTCCTCAGTCTCTGATTGAAAAGCATGTCAAAAATATATTTGCCAATGGTAGATTCAGCAGCAGAGCACAGCTTTACCTGCCTATTACAGAAAGGCAAAAAAATTCATTTTTTTTGTCTTCACCGATCTCAAAGCCTTGGTACATGTGAAAAAAATCAGTTCTACTCCTGTTACTTATTCAAGTGATTAAGATCACAATGTCGTCTAAACAAACACAGACTTCACGAAACACTGAGCTATTGAAAATATTTTATTTAAAAGCTCTCTTAAAAATCCATACTTTGTATGTACTGCATATCTCTTAGCACAATATTAGTGAACGACTGAAGAAGTGAGAATACTGACTACATACTACCTGTTTTTGTAAGTCACCGATCATGGACAACCCTCTGTACAGAGGAAACTCACACTGGGTTTCCTCAATATGAAACTACTAAAAACCACACAAAAAGCAAATGGGCCAAAAACACAAACAAGCTTCCAACCCACAATACACAAGTTCCCATTACCTTTTCCAAATACAAATTCCCTCTGGTGTCAAAAGGGCTAGAGGAGCACCTTGAATTCAACATCTGCCTATCAATTTTTGGTCACAGCACTAGAGGAAAACATGAGGACAGAAAAAAATATATAGTTGCTATTTGAAATAGAGTCAGATACCCACATAAAAATCATGAGGAATGGGGTATATTTATTCACTCCTCAGCTCCCAAGGCATCAAATTACTTTCAGAAGCCAGAATACTATTTGCCCCATGGGGCTGCTACCCCCAGGAGCTGTACAACAGCTATTACCAGTGCCATGATGCAGCATGGCACTGGCTACATCATCAAGGGAGCACTGGGTCCAGCTGAAGCAGCAGGAGGAAGGCAGATGTAATTATTGCTTCTGCCATTTATTGCTGACATCAGACCTCACAGCCACAACTTGAGAGCGGCAGGATCACACTATGGAATCATGAGTCCTGCAAGGAGCAGGGGATTGGAGTCAATGATCCTTACGGGTCTCTTCCAACTTAAGATACTCTATGATTCTACCAGCTGCCTAAAAAAGCCAGATTTCTTTTCACATCACCTTAAAACAACAAGCTTCCATCAGCACAAGGTATCACATCACTATGTTAACATTACCTGTTCCTAAATGATGTGTACCACAGCAAAGAGAAGCAAAATTTTCCTTTCACTCTAATAACTTACTGTGGTTACTTCGTCTTTCCTGCTTGGGAAGGATTCAGTCACCCTTTTGGGAAAGGACTCATTAGTTATTAAATGGTCCTTTGTCATCCCACTGGTCTCCTGAACCCCAAGGTGATTTCACCAACATGGACATCACTGGTTTTAGTGGCATTTAATGCCACTTGCAGAAGGGTTTCAAACACAGCCTTTAGCTCTATATGCATGCCAAGAGGGCCTAGAAGCTGTTTTGCTGTCCCGATGACCAGGAAAGCTATGCCTTCTCTAGGCAATGGCTGGTCCGTTACACCATCTGACCAGGTGAAGCATTACCACTGATTTCAGATAAACTCACCATCCTGCCAGAGAAATAAACTCCTTTTTCTCAGACTAAGGCCTTACACGAAGTTGAGGGTGTAGATTGTTCGGTGATTCAGGTAACTTTTCCAGAAACATTCAGGGTTTTTTTTTTTCTCCTCAAGCATTTTTTTCTAGGAAGACAATTTTTTTTTGGCCATGGTGAATTTTTTTTATTTTTAATAATTTTCTTCTTTTTATGGTGGTGTCTGTTGAGACTACACAAGGTGGAGATGGATATTTTGCTCATTTCATGCTCTGCATGGTGAAAAGGTAATTGATTATCACAGACAATGTCACTTGATAATCATCTGAAGAAATCACAGAAAGCAAAGACAATGAGTAAAGGTTGTAATATGGTTAAAGTCTAGAGTAAAAGTAGTAAAAAAAGGGACAGAATAAAAGTAGAAAACTCTACACTGATAATTTGTGTGCTAAGGAGAGAAACTTGAAACCTGAGAACTATGATCAAAACCTTAGAATACAGAAAGAAGTAGCATTCAGTGAGAAAACCAAGAGTAAAATACTATGCAGGTATTGCTAGGAGATAAACCGGGCAGGAGACCGAAGGACTGCAAATTTCAGTTCAGGAGTTGTTCACATAAGAAAAAAACCCCAGCCACCAAACAACCCCACCCACCAAAAAAACCACCTTACTCCCTTTACCAATCTCCTTTATAGTTTAAGATTTTTCATGCCTATTTTATTTTTCGTCTGCAGTTTTATCTCAAGTTAGGTAAAAGAGAAAAATGAAAGAGGCTATCAGCACACCAAATTTTTTGCTCTTTCTATACCTACTCTATTAATCTAGTGACAGAGGTGAGGTGGGAGGTGAATAAAATATTGACTCTAGTTTTAGGAGTTCCTTAAGTAGTCAGTATCATTAATTCAGTGCAGAACATGTCATGCATTTGGAAAGGCCTGGTGTGGGTACATGCAGTTACAGTTTAGAGGAGGGGGGAAAGAAATCTAACAAACCACAAAACCCAGACAACAAAACAAGTACAGTCCAGTTTCTGAAACACTACCATTTAAAAATTTACAACGCAAGATACATAAAGATATTCCATCTGAGGCACAATAGCAAAAGAAATACTGTAAAATTAATTAATTAATGATAATTTTTTGTCCTCTTTACACTCTTTTCTGTCCTTAAGGATTTTTTTTTTTTTTTTTTTGTGAAATGAGTGACAGGTTTAAGAAATCTGGATAGAAGGACACTGTGGTAAAATTTAAAGCATGTCATTGAACTCAAAGGTTTGGGTTTTTTCCTTCTCTGACTTTGTTTTTTATCTGTTTTCAGTTATGGTCACCACTCTGTCTCTCCAAAATTGTGCAGTCAGAGGCAGAGACACAAATGATGTAGATTACAGTAGAAACTGTCACCTGTGGGAGAGGAAGCCTCACCAAGATGAAGACTAAAAACCGATTACAACCTTAGTTATGATGTGCAAACCTCCCATACAAGTTTTGCTGTGGTCTTCTCAGGTCATGATTTTTTCTTTGTCTTCCTCATATAATGGAGAGTCAAGCAACTGTCAGAATACAGACACTGTACAATGTAGAGGGAACACGGAGAAATACTAAGAAAGTTTCTGAATGTTTTGTAACTCACCACCTTGATAGGTTTGAAGAACTATATATTAATTTCCTGACTCTCTGCCAGCAACTGCTATAGTAAAAAGGTAACAGCAAGAAGAAAAGTAGATGTCACTTCCCTGCATTAATTAATAATATCGTTTCACATTCTTTAAATCCCTCCTCTTCCATGAAGTCACCAATGCAGGGGAATGGAGCAGTAATGAAATTCTGCTTTCGTGAAGGAGGAACAAAGAGGCCTTTCAGCCCGTGCACTGCTATGTGAAAACTTCAATTTATATCTAAGTTGCTCACTGAGAAGTGCTCCTTCTGTGAAGGATTTGCACAGTACCTGTCCGAAGAACTGCAACTACTGCATTTTCAAATTATTCCCATGAGTTGTCTCCAACCAACTCACATCCCTCTGAAATATATATTACAGGGGTGGGGATTTTTGTACTCATCAAGATCGGGGATCAATGATTATGCACATCCATAGTGCAGCAACAATTCATTAATCTTGAATTTATTTCCTGCAATGGAACATGAAGTGCTTTAAATCATAGAAGGGACAGATTCCCTTATGGAGCCAATACGCAGTGAAAAGCTGTATAAGGAAGGTACTAGCACAAGGCAGATACATACTAAACAAATATTATTACAGAAAAATAGCAATTAAGATTCTCTTAATTAGCCTGTCATTTTGTATTTATCATCATAATGTTTGTTTTACAATGCTTTATTAAATCTGGCATTATGACAAACAGTCTGCTGGCAATGCATCCTGCTGTGCAACATATGGTGTTACACCTAATGAATATTAATACTGTGAAGTACAAATGGTCTTCTGGGACAAGGGTTGATGGCTGGGAAACTCCTGCAGATGGCATTATTAATCAAAGAGGTTAACCTCACGTGTTTCTCATCAGGTCTCTTCCATAGCTACCTATGGCTGCACCTACAGGCTTTCAAGAGAAGGTTGTAACACATTGAAAAATACTCACAGTCCCATTCTCAGTTATGAGAGGGGGGTGGGATTTGGGGGTGGTGGTGGTGGTTTGGGGTTTTGTTTGTTATGTTAGGTTTTTTGTTTTGTTTTTATGAAAAGTTATATTGCATGATCTTCTAGCCTTCTACAGCCATCTCCCCAAGCTGAAGCCAGTCACTGTTTGGGATTTCTTACCACGATGGACAATGTTTGGTTTTAGATGTTCTGCTTGTATTTGTGTTACATACTCCTTATAATAGATGTAATGAAAAGATACTTCACCCACAAGACAGAGACGTAGGGAGAGAAGTCTCCCCTGGTCACTTAGTTGAACCTTTTGGGCCAGCAGAGTCACAGGTCACAGATGGACACAAAAGGGCTATTTTAAGGAGAGGTGAGCAGGTAGCCTTGGAGGTCACAGGAAAAAAACTACCTGGGGTGCTGCTCAAAGTCATCGAACATTTGCAATTGAACGTGGAGAAGAGTATCCATCTGTCAGAACACAGCTGCACAGTGGTGCACAATCCCTTCTAATTCTGGCTTACCTTCTCACTTCTGAGTTTTCTACAAAGTGTTAAGCCTCACCTTTTTAATTTTGAAAGCCTTGCATTTCCCTCGGGGAGCTCACAGTAGGGCAGCATCCAAGCACATCCATCTACAATACCTCATTTACCCCCAAAATGAACCTGCATAATTTGGAGACTCCTAGAGAGGCCACAGAATAAAGTTTACACTAGCTTTGAGTCCCATAGTCCTCACTAAAAAAGCCTATTGATTACTTTAAGATGATCTACTTCTGCCCAACACTGGTTCCTATGCTGCTTGCCTGACAACTTCCATTAGAGACTAAAGCCCGTCAGATGGAAGAATAAAGTCTCTCTATCAGCTTCACCTTCCTTTCCGTCCTTGTCTTCTCCAGTGAGATCCAATCAATTGTCAAGTCAGTGAACGGAGAAGTGGCTCTACTATCCCTGAATTCCATTGCTCAGATGTTTTAGTGGTACATGATTTAGTATTGTATTTATTGAAAACAGAAAGCCCCTTATACCAGTAATTGAATAGGCAGAGTTCCCCTCTGTCTGGAAAAATCGTGATACCATAAGAAGTAGCTCTTTACTATTTCTAGATCATAACTGTTTATGGGACTAATGCAACTGGAGAGTTTCCTACTCTGAACAAGTTTCTTATTACTTCACAGCTTCAGGAAAATAGCTTAAATCTGGAAATTATATGACCCAAGGAGGTTTTTTTACTGGTCTTTTCAGCACAGCAAGTTTTTAAGATTTGATTACAGAACATGGTCAATTTTTAAATAAATGCTACTTGCTTTAAAAATCCTTCACTCTCATTTTAAAATCAAATTCCCCCACAAAACATCCACAACTAAAACCAACCCACATTTGCATACACAAATCTAACAGAGTTATTAGAAATTAATTTTGGGCACTAAATGTAAGTCTGAAGGAAATAATGTTGCTTCTCAATGGAGAAAGTGATTATGGTTTCCCCTGCACAAAAAGACGTAGAAATATTCTAGATTATTCTAGAAGTCTGCAAGTTAGGAATGACAAAACAGACCCACCAGATTTCCGCAAGTTACTTCCAGATTCTCCATCAAGTCTAACTATAAAAATGACAGCTACACACGCCAATAGTCACTTTGTTTATGCTACACCAATTATGCAGCACATTCTCCTAAACAGCTGGGCAAAACACACTTATTTGAATACCATAAATGCTTCAGCCATTCACAGAACCACCCCAATATAAGCTTTTGGCTTCCTCCTGCTGAGAGGAGAAAAATGTCACAGTTTCACTCAG
The DNA here is from genome assembly GCF_000710305.1 of Buceros rhinoceros silvestris. Classification (NCBI taxonomy): domain Eukaryota; kingdom Metazoa; phylum Chordata; class Aves; order Bucerotiformes; family Bucerotidae; genus Buceros; species Buceros rhinoceros. Next base: position 237,164 of record NW_010393640.1, on the reverse strand, counting down.
AGCAAAGAAAAATAAATACAACACTTGCTGCCAAAATGCTGAGGAGAGGCTGTTGGTTTTTCTTAGATTTATTTTGAGAATATTACATTTATTTTAGCCTTTCAGTTGGCTGTTGCTGCAACAAATAGAAGATACTCACAGCTCATTTATAGCCGCATATTTCCAGATAAGCACCACAGAGCTAGCACTACCTGGAACAGAAGAGGCAAACCAGCAGCCTGTTGTAGGCACTACACGGCTTCACGGCTTTTGCAATTCCTCCCAGCTCAAAAGCTTCAGGTATCACATAGGAGAATTAGGAGCATAGAACAGAGCGCTAGGCCAACCCCAGACCTTTACAGTGAACAAGCTCCTTAGGAAGACATTGACCCACAGACAAACCCTCACAAGATCAGGCATTAGCTTCTCAGATGCAAACAGACTAACTTGAATTTTTTACTCTGTTTTGGTTTTCGTGCTCTATGGGCAGAACAGCAGCCAGGCCCACCCTTGCTGTAGAAGTGCTGTGTCCAAGCTTGGGCACAGCCTTTTGTTTAAGATACTGTTCACAGGAGTTTCAGTTTCAGGCTCAATCATATAACACTCTAAGAACAGAGGCCACCATAGGGTACGAATTTTAATAAGGCAGAGTTAAGGTCATCACTGTCCTAAGTCTTTACCTGAGGTACAGTACCTAGAAGCAGACCATATAGTTCTCCAATAATCTCTCTCAAGACCTATGTACATAGTTTACTATGATTCTGTTTTGTGCAAAATCAAGGTTCAAGTTTTCAAAACATTGTTCAGTAATAGCAATCTCTGTGCCTGCTGCTCTCAAAGCCAGAACATCTTGGTTGTTTGAAATGAAATAAGTCCTCTATGTATAGCTTATGGAATTTGATGATACCATGCAGACAGACAAAGCTTGTTTTCTGCTGTTGGGAAGAGCTCTCAGAGCACCTGACTCCCAAATCTCTTCCCAGCTTGATTACTCACACCCAAAAAATGTTAATCTCCAGCAAACATCTGAAGAACAAATTAGACTGATAAATTAGCACAATATGCTCTTGCAGAAGAGCCAGTAAGGATAGTTACATTCTTTTAAGTCCTGAGAACTAGAAGGGCATGCAGCTGAATATTACAGTGAATTAATCCATGCAGAGATTTCCCTGCAGTGGACAGTTCCCCTTCAGTGCTTGAGAGAAATCACCTGCAAGTTGCCACAAGTCTGGTGTGGGGTAACAGCAAGGGGAGTGAACAGGAATCACAGTGTATTTAAAAGCTATTCCATTTATCAAAAAAAAAAAAAGTGCAAAGTTTTGGCAGTCTTTGCTCACAAAGTCAGAAGCTGTACTGCTGATGTCCTCCTTCATTCCTGTTTTGACAAATACCTTCTCCGTTTGGCCGACACTTTTCCCCAATGCACATTGAGATCAGAGCAGACCTTGTACTGCCGCCTCCTTACTTGTTTTCCTGTTTGCTAAAGGCACCATCAATAATGTAGGCAGATCTCTGTGAATAAGGTTTGTTACTTAACTTGTGACACTTTTTTGCAACTGGATCCAAAAATTGTAAAACATCATAGATGTTTCTGTTCAAGTGAATAAACAGTAGCTACTGCTTTATGGATATTTTGGCTTAGGAGTGAAGCAGTTTCTGAAGAGGAAAATTTTTCATAAGTGAGCCCGGGAATATATCATACCAGATTAGACTGAATTTTCAGGTAAGCAGAGACATAAAAGGCCAAATTCTTCCCAGTCTTGATATAACAGATCAAACAAACTCAGGAAAAAAAAAAAAAGGTATGTTAGTGGATTATACTACTACATTGCTCAACACAACAGATGGTGCTAGCTCTCTAAATTCTTCCCTGACTTACATTTAACTTCCAAGGAAAGAATGTTAGAGACATGGAAGATGAAATTAACTCAATTTATTTGATGATTTTAAGGAATAGTCTGCTGTCAAGGAGCAAAACCTCTCAAGTTATTTTAGTTTAAGGACATAGAAGTTGATTTTTGTGCCCTTCAGCTATCAAACAAACAGGGTATACACTCAGTTGCAGGGCTTTCATGGGCATAGTGTAAAGGAGCGCAGCCAGCATCACTTTGCCACGCTCAGAAAAAACCTTCTAGTATTTGGTTCCAAAACCAACCTGGCTCCCAGGGTAGGGTTTGGGGTTTTTTTATTGTTTCATACCCAACAAAGAGCAATAAAAGGCCATATCAAAGAGCTGCAAGTATTTTGTTTCATTTCACCTTGACTACTGCTTTTGCTCATATCTACCGAATGAGTTACAGGGTAGTGACTTCCTGACTGCCAGACCTGAGGTATGAGCATATGCACCGTTAACAAGAGGGCATGCCTAGACCGCTTCTCTCTGGGGCACCTACATACGCTTGCCTGGTGCAGCAGAGCTGCCCTACTCAGCTCAGCAACCCCCTGCCCCAGTGCCCACAGCCCCCGTGGATGGAACAGGGAGGAGGATGGTGATGAGGAGAAACACAGCAAAATCTCTGGCTCTTCTCTCTTTTCCTTGCCTGGGGGATGGCTCACTACCTGCACACTACCTCAGGGCAGGCCACTTCACGACTGGCAAAACATCCTGGATGGCATGGTCCCAAGCTGCCCAGGAAGAGGGTGCCTGAGAGAGACACCCTTTCTCTGCTGCCTGATCCAAAGCTAAAACAGCTGCTAAGAAACCCAGAAGGTCTTTCTCTATCTGGCTGAAGGCTGCAATTTTGTTGCCTGAGGCAACTGCCTTCTTTTGCCTATGCCCAAAGCCCATCCTATTTACCCAGGAGATGCAATTAGCAGTTTACCCAATACAGCAATTATTTTAATACCATTTTTCTGATTGTTATTTCTGCTTGGTGGCTTAGCATACACTTTATTAACCTTTATTTAGTTTTCAAATTAGTAGGTTTTATATCCTGATCAGCTTAAACAAAGAAATTTCCGTGGCAGTTTGTGCCCTTATTATCTTGTTTGCTCTGCGTGAATATTCAGATCACCGACCCTGAAAACATCACTCTAAAGGTTGATAAAGAAGGTGTATTCTTTATAATAGGTCTCATTTCTGATAGGAATCCTACAAAGCAAATGCAACTAAAATACAGGTTTGAAAACTTCCCACTCCTCCTCCAATTTTTGTCAGCTCCCCAGTTCTGAGGGTATCCACTGAGGCCAGTTTGTTGAACACTGCCCCAGATCTCTGATGGTTTCATACATTTCTAGGGAAGTTCAGCTAAAGCAAGCAGCAAAGTGGGTAAATCCTACAATAGTTTTCACAGGTGAACCCTGCAGCTGCAAAACTCACTGTGAGAGCACAGAGCTAACTTTTCATGGGCTGCTGATACAGGCACTTTTCAAAGCCAGAACAAAGTTCATCTTTAGAAGATCGTCTCAGTCTAACAGGCTCACAGATAAATACGGGCAATAAATTCTCTTATCTGCAGTACGTCAAAGCTGTTTTCTCTCTTGCACAGTATAGAGAGTATTCAAGGTACAACTTCTTGGCTTCTTGGTACCTTATGCGGATGCTTCTTCTTGCTGAGGGAACATAATTCAACACTGAGAGCTTTCCTCTGTTGCATATGAATGCACAGACATGAGTGGGAACAGCAGCAAACGCCTACAGAATTTTTAGTGAAACTGGAGGAAAAGTGTTTTTTTAAAAGGCTAGAAGATGGCTGGGCTAGAAAATCTGGGCTGTGTCAGCTCAGCTGAGAGTTTGCATTATACTTCTAAGAATGTTCTCTAAGCAACAGGTTAAGTTTCTTAAGAATAAGTAGTTGACACTAACCCCCAGCTGCCACTTTTACCCTGATTCCAGTCTTCCAATTGCCACTACTGCCACAGTCTTGCTACCAGGTGCCTGCTTTATTTAAGCAAGTTTGAAGATCAGAATGTCTAGGTTGTAACCTGTATCCTACACACATTTTTCATATTGTTATTCCAATAAGCAGGTCAATTTAGTTGGCTGAAATGAGCAGTTTTTCCAGATGATGTTAGCATCTCTTCAAATGTTATATCCTTAAGCAAACCAGCAAAGGTTAAACCAGCATTAACATTGACGACCTGCTTACAAATTCTTTCTCACACACAGAATGCAAGTGATTCACAATACTGTGCTAATTCAATAAGAAGAATAGCCAGGAATCTTGTACTAGGTTGTATTTTGAAATTAATTGGTGCTGTATCAGTCTTAAATGTCAAGTACCAAGTTTCTAAGAGCTATGCACCATCCATGAACATAACAGAAATGGCAGGTATAATGCATCATATCTTATATACTAATAAAAATACTGACTGCTATGCTTTATAAGGTCATGGCTTACTGCTGTCTCTCAACAAAAAAAAAAGCTTAGTGCAACACTGGTCTCTGCATGATCTTCATAGTCAGATTTAATGAGGAGGAATCACAGTTAATGGTTTTCTACAACCCAATGGATCACAAGTGACAGGAACTTATTCACAATTTATGAAAACCTGATTTTTTCCCTTCGTGAGAAGAGGGTGAGAAAATTGCAAAGTGATAATGAAAAATAACTATTACACAGAATATGGTAATGCAGGTTTATAAGCAGAACCCACATGCTTGCCCATTGCAGGGGACTAATGGGCTGCAGGTTTGCAGCTCCAACAAGGATGAGATTTAAGGCACACTGACAGAATAGTACTTGGAGTAGTATTTGCAAGTAAATCACCACTGTATAAAATGACCTACACAGGGCATCTCTGTATGATTTGTGGATTGAAATATGAATCAGAACAGACAGGGAGGAAAGCTAGATGACGGGGGAGAGCTGAGCAGGGAGACAGGCTTTCCTCTGCTGACTTACCAATCTAGCAACAAATTGACCACAGTATCACAAGCTCCTGCAACCCTCTGTACCCATGTTTCAAAATAAGTCTCAAATCGAGCTTGTGGGTCTTAAAGCTCATGGCCACCTGTGGTCCAAGCTGCAAGAGTTCCAGTTCCCTGTCCCTTTCTGGTTTTATCTTTAGAATGAAAAATTCTACAAAGGCTCGTGTTTGTATCTTTGGGCACGTACAGAGTTATCTCAGGCAAGAGGCAGGTTAGTCTTTTGCTTTTTTTTTTTTTTTTTTTTTTTTTTTTAAAAAAAAGGGATCATGATAGAGAAATTAGATATTTTTCTATTTAATCTCCTGAAGGGGAAAAAAAAGGCAGGCATTTTAGCGGGCAGTCTTTAAAAGCCTCTGATGTACATTTACAAGTTAGCTCCACACAGCATGCGGTGCCAGTTCTTAGTTCCATTTAAGCCATGAAACACCTCCACTAGGCAGTAAGGCTCAAGTAGAGAGCCTTTCCTACAGTCTGGGTTTATAGCTTGCATGAAGGACATTCTGGAAGAAGACTTCTCTTATTTACTTCCTCTGGTCCAATGAGTCTTTGGTTCTCTGCCCCAGCTTCAATGGAAAGCGTGAAGAGGCTCAAGTTCAAGCCAGCCAGATGACAAGGCAGCCATCTTCAAGGCAGCCTTCAGAAAGGCTGGAGTGAAGCATTTGACAAGAGAAAGAAAGTAGACAAGAAACACCAGCTCCTAGACCAGGACCTGCCAATTAGTAGTACCAAAGCATTAAGCTTTGCCTCTTTTCCCCAAACTTTCAGCAGTAGTGTCCCTCTTTAGATCACTGAAGGGTCATTTTAGACTCCTAAACTGCACATAGCTCTGCAAAAAGAAGACACCGACAGACACCATTGCCTTCTGTAGTGAGCTGCACAGCCACCCTAGATCTTAGACCATGAGTGTCAATGGTGCAGTACCCAAGCTACTCAGTGGCTCAAACCCTCAATTTCTTTGGCTTGTTAGATCTCCTTTGTGCCCGAAAAAAAAGCATCTACTTTATCAACTTTAGCTTGAAAGAGGAAAATACCACTGGAAGTATACTGCTAAAATATTAGTAGCCATCTAGGACAAGCAGAGGTTTACATAGGTTGAATAGTTCCACTACCTGCATCATCTATCACACTTAGAGAATTAACCCCCCCAATTTAGTAATTATGCCTCATGTAAAGACATGTATCCAAGTGAATAGCAATATCTGCAGGCTCTTCCTCTCCCTCCCCCCACCACTTACAGAAAAAACAAATGGTGCTACAAAGGCAGCTGGACAACCTGCAGTCAAACAGGACATCAGCAGAGATGCCTGCACCCTGCAGCAGCCAGCCAAGGGCTGCCTGGAGTCCAGCAGAAGCACGACTTGCAGCATGGTGCTGCAGAGAGTTTGAACAAAGGCACTGCATAAAACATGCTTTGCTTACCTACTGCTAGAGAACATGCCCTTTTGCAGCAAAGGGCAGCAACAGAAAAATAAAAACTTTTATTTTAAGTGACAGAAAAGTAAAAACTGAGATGAGATTGGAAGTGCTTTGCTTGTGGTACACCAATATAAAAATACTGATGTCAAAGTGAGTATCATTGGTTCAAAGCTTCCATGCTCACTCACCTCCTCCTCTCCCTACACAAAAACCCGAACAAACAAACCCAAAAAACCCAACAAACTTTTAGCACCTAAAGCTAAATATGTTTTCCATCTTAACATTTTGGTTAAGCAAAACCACTGATTGTTTTCCCTGTCACAGCCACTTACTAGGAAGATACAAATGAAGGCAGAGTGATGAAACCTGGCACAATAATTCCAGCTATGACATAGACTGTGCATACTTAGATTAATTATTAGATTGGAGTGATTAGTTACAAAAAGAACTCCTGTTTTTCCTCTGCAGCAATACATGCAAATCATAGCAGGCAGCAAGTAATATCAAAAGGCCTGGCCGGCATGTCTGATTTTCTCCTTGCATCTGCATATGTCCACTGGTTTAGATTTATACTGGTGTGGAAGAGAGAAAAATCAAAGCCAGTGTGCACTATTTGAGTTAGGGCAGAAAACATCATCAACCTTAATCTTTATAAGAGATCAATCAAGCAGGTCTTTAATGTAGCCTTGATGTTATACCTGAATCTGCTATTGCATAATGATAGATGCATGATAGGTAACAGCTTGAAAGCAGGGAGGAGATAATTGAAATACATGTGTAAAATATTAAACTATTATTCCCTGTGAAAGGGGCAGGGGGAGCAGCAGCAGGATGGCTTCCAGGTGGAGATCCTGGAACCTGAACTGCCCAATTGCAGAGGCACATAGCAAGGGAGTGGGGAATAGCAATAACCCTCATTTATTGACTTAAAAAAACCTCTAAAAAACAAAATAAAGCTACAGGTGCACACAGTATAACTACAAATAAGAGCTGTGACATGGCAGTAGGGCAGATCCTGGTTAGGACCCTGTAGCTAACAGGCTGCTTTCCTTTCAGTGGATGGAGAGCAGCCAGAGGTAGAGAGAAGGAGGATGGTGGAAGGAGTGGGAAAGGTGCCCAGCCCTGGGCTAACTCCAGCTTGCAACATTTTAGCAACAAAAGTGACTCTAAGTTTGATGGAGTCCAAATAAAACCAGTTCCATGCATATCCCACACAGACACCCCTTTTCAGTATGGAGTAAATGAGTTGAGCCAAACGGGCCATGCGCTGGTAATGCTGGTCTGCTGGGAAGGGCCTTCAGGGTGACAGTGCACAAAGACAGAAACAAAGCAATCAGTAAAACTTATGCAGAGGTCTAATGGCTTCTCAATAACTGTTAAGAGCAGAAAAACACCTTTAAAATCCTCAGAGTTTCTACTGTAATACATCGGAGGCTTCAGCCCTAATACTTCATTTTTAGCCACACAGTTATTTTAGTTTCTGATGTCTGAGGACAGGAATCTCAGAAGTCATCCCATGCAATGCTAAAGAAACAACTGGAAAACAGATCATTTTGCAGGGACATATTTGGCATGGATTAGCTATTGCCTCTACTTGTTAGAAGTGACAGAAAATGGGACTGCATCTTTTTACCTAGAGATAAGTGTCAGAGCTGTCCTTAGCTGTGAAAGAATAATTATTACAGGAAACAAAGCCAGAACATTTCATATAAACACATAGATGCACAAATGGCAAACTTGTAAAGCTGTGTGCTCTTTGCAGTGCTGTAGAAAGGAATAAACCAGTAATTAATCTTGATTATAAGTGCGCAAAAAGCCTATGCATTTACCCACTAGACACAGCATATGGTCTGCTCGTAGCTGTGATTTCCTCCCCGATTCCCGTGGTTCAAGTGGATATTGTTCCATCCTTTCCCCCATAACCGGCCCGTTTGCATAAAACATGGGTAGATGGTTAAACTCTTTCAAACAATCATTCCAGTTCAACTGCAAGTTTGACATCTTTTCACTTGGAATGGAAAATAAAGCTGAGTGACATTGCAAGTGATTACATCAGCATTAATACAGCCTTAAATTTAGATTATATATAAAATCTCTTCAGCAATTCCCCAAACCATGAGTATCTTTCCTGGCCTCCAATTGCAATGTGTTAGCCAAAAAAGCTATGCTTCACGTAACACTCTTGAGAAAGTGAGTTCTGGAGATCTTTGCTCCCGTGATAGCTTGGAGCTGCATGCAGCATAAAGCCCCCACACAAGGGGACTGGAACACTACAAACTGAGCTACCGCTTGCTCCTGGCTCCCAGAGCAGAATTTGATGCTGATCTCCAAAACTCCATTCCTGTTCTTCACCTCCTCTTTCTTCCACTCTTCAGAGAGGAGCTACATGTGAAGCAATGGGGGACTTCTGGGCTATCCCCAACGCTCAGAAGATTCCTGACTGCTCTGCAAGGTGGGTGTCTTACAGGGGTGCACTCCCTCTGTTGCAAGCTGCAGCACACAGGCAGACACCAGCAAGACAGCTGAGGCAAGAAAAGGCCCAGCTCACATCCTATCGCAGGCTGGGTCAATGAAGCAAGTCCTTCCGGGTGTCCACTGACAGAACATCTTCAAGCTAAATGTGCATTTGTAGCATCAAAGTATTTTTGTCAAGACCTGTGCTATTTGATGTGCACATGGTTCTCATCAGCAAGGAATGGTTTGGGCTCTATGAAAAGATTAACTTTGGTGAACTTGTTCATTGGGTAAAAAACAACTTTCAGATGGAGAACTTCTGTGATCCTTACTTACCCAGAATGATTTTACGATATGAAATAAACCAGTTGCAAAATCAGACTTGCTTCTTGCAAATGCTGGGAGTGAACAGCAATAAAGGGCATATTCATCAAAGGTTAGTGCTCGGAGTGAAGAAGTCCATATGGCTTTAGTCTGGAGGGGGGTGTGGGGGGAAGAGGCAAAGGAGGGGGAGGAAGGGGAAAATTTCTACTGAGGCCAAAAGCCACAAGAGCTGCTGAACATTGGAACAAGAGCATTGGATCAGGCAGCCTGAATGCTATTTCCAGAGATAAGTCCAACAGACAGCAACTTTGTCAAATGTTAAAGTGAGAGAGTGGGACCCTTAACACATCTGGTACTGCATTTACCATGTTCACTGGAGTGGCTCAAGAAGTCAGATGAGCATGCAAATTGAACGATAAAAGGTGCGAAAAGTCAAAATTTGGAATAGCTAATTTAAAAATAATTTAGTCTCATTATTTATGCATTTCACATAGCTATTCTTCAAGAGCTACTAAATATTGCATTGTAGCAACACCCAGAAAAAACCACTGTAAGTAAATTTATTCCAAGCAGGAAGAGCTTTATTGCCCTGAAAGGTTTCCTCAGTTATTCCAGAGTCATGTAAGTCCATACCTTGAACAAGTGTTGAAAGCCTTCCACTACAGGAAACAGAATTTTAAAATTCTGGATATTAAAACTGGATAAAGTCAACATTAAAAAGAACTATTTAATTACATAAAAATGAAGTGCACAGGCAAAATGAGAGAGTAATTTGTGTTGATTCAAATTAATAAAAACAAAAATCTATAGGTGGTAGGCAGAAAGACCTCAGGGAGAAATAACTGTTCCTTGTCAGCCAAGGATAAGGTAAAATAGAAGACAGACAGAAAAAAGGGACTTTAGTCCCTCTTTTGGACTCCATCACCCATTTCTGTGGGAGTTGCTCAGCACTTGTAGCTAGTACCTCCAAACAAGCACTGCAGATTGTCTCGTTTGCCAGCAGTCTGATACAAACCGGGCTGCTCAGCAGGAGCTGGGGATTAAGCGAGTGAATGGGCTGGTGCCCCAAGTGCATGACCTGAGGTATCATACTGCAGTTTAGCTAGTATTTGCACCAGACCTGCTTCTATCCCATATATGACAGAGAGAAAAAAATAGTTTGAAGTGTCAGTATCATCAAGAGATTTATAAATGGCAAGGTTTAGTTACAGGAGATTGAATTCGTGTCTGCATCTTATCAAATTGGGGCTGAATTATGCCACAGATCTCAAGTCTAAGGCAAGGCACATGGAACAGACATGCTATTCATTTGCATCCAGAACTCAAAGGAAAGGGCCAGATGTGGGAGGTAAGGTGAAGTATCATTTAACCATAGATGTTAAATCCAGATCTTAAAGTGTGCCAAGGGAAAAAAAAAAAGTGAACAAACCCATCTGTTGTTAACTCAACTATAGCACCACCGCAACATGGAAGAAATTCCAGTGTGCTGCACAGCTTTTCAATGTGATGGAGACAACTGCATCCCTGAGCTTCCCCAAGAAATAAAGGGGAATGCTTTATGCAACTAAAAGCTATGAGATAGATAGCTGATCACAATTTTCTCCTTACTAGCACATGCTGTACAACTAAAACATAGTTTAAGCTGGCAGAACTGGTATTCAGAAAAGTTTGCAACACACGATCGGACTTCTCACGGCTTCTTTACACTTCCTCAAGCTGCAGCAGAAAGTTCTTCCAAAGACTGAGAAAAATGTCACTTCAAAATATTCCTGTGAGAATTTGGCACCAGTGTGCATAGTGTGTTCACTGTAAATTAATTAGCTCTTCTACACACACATTTTCTATTTATAACACTTTCCTCTGATATTGATGCTGACTTCTTCCTGCCTAAATATTAGATGCCATCTGTGGGTTCCTTGTTGTTTAACCCACAAGTCAAACAACAACAAAAAAACCCCACAACAGCACTGCTATTGGTGCATTCGGGAACAGAGCTGATAGTGTATTTTAAATTCGACAATACATAATGGACATTATATATACATAGAAAAACAAAAATAATTACACTAGTAGCTGCCCCGGCCTTCTGTGAAAAAAAGTGTTGACCTGCCTTCCCCCCATTAGTGAAGGTTTCTTAAGCCCTAGCCAGAAGGATGCATACATCCCCTCTTTATCTTCTGTTAAAGTAGACACCACCTGCAATAAAGTCAGAATGGAGAAGAACACCCCATGCAAGCTTTCGGCACTCTGAAGCTAGCTGGAGAGCAAAACAGCATGGAGGGGTCTTGCAATTAAAAAGAAAAATTTAAAAATAAAGTTCAGTTTCTCACTGAATCCCGTGGGAAAACAGGATTTCCTGCCTATTTCACTGAAATCTTTGCTTTCTGTCCTCCCATCACATATGAGCTGCAGACTTTGGCCATCCCTGAGTAACAAGGCTGTGCTGGTTCACAGCTCCCAGCCTGACAGCACTTCTTCCACCTCTCTCCTCCTGGTAGCTGTGGCCAATGTCCTCTAGCCCACTCATCAGACCTGGGACAGAATCCCAAGGGAAATAACTGAGACTCCAAAGGAAAGCCGCCCTACCAGGCACCTCAGGGTGTTCTCCACAGAGACACAGTTTATGTCACCCTCCCTTGTCCACAGGAGCTCTCTTTCAGCTCCAGGGGACCAGGACAGAACTTATCAACTCTGGTTATAATAAGATGGGACCCTCTGTGACCTTTCAGAAATATTTTATTGCAGATGCCATCTTCCTAGGTGGATAAAAAAAGCCAACAATAATAAGCTAGTCTACAGCCTGGTCTGGAAAATTTTGATGTGGGTTTGGAGTTTGGGATTTTTTTTTTTTTTAAAAAGTAGTCGGACTCCATATTGATTATTTCAAACTGTTATAATTTCTAATAGCATGTTTGCAAAAAGGTGCTAGGAAGAGATACAGATATTTTAAGGTCCTTTTCAGCTTTGTCATTCCCCCCCTTTGTCTTATAATAATATTCATCTCTTCCATATCACTTTCAGAAAGAAATCTTAAAAGACTGAGACATCATGATAATAATATGTACAGGGAAGTGAAATAACTTGTGAAAAACCACACAGACTATAGCCAAGCCAGTAAATTTCATGTAGCCAAGACATAACTCCACTGCTTTCTTCACTGGACTGCTCTGTTTCATCATAAGGGCTTCAACTTATTAATAAAATGCAGTATGAATGTATGTTATGGGAAGCAAAAAAATAGACAAAAAAATACTTTAAATCTTTGCTTTAATGGTAAGAGGCAGAGCTGCCATCTCATAATAAATTTCTTGTCATCTTGTACAGATAAATGACATTGAAATTTACAAGAAAGAAATAGGAATAGGTAGCTGTTATGCTTCAGCTGGAAGACTGAAACAACTGTAAATTCCTGGTGCCTGTGTCCCCAAGAACCTAATTTAGTGCTATCATTAGAAATATGTTGAATAAGAGTTTTTTTCCCCTCTTAAAAGATCTAAAAGAATAATTTAAATTTTAACTATTGGAAGGTATATAGCTCATGAAAAGATATAGGGGAGGGGGTCAGGAAAAAAGGCCAAGAAGTTTTTGGAGAAAGTAAAAAGTGTTGTACCTGTAAACACATATTTCTCTGCAGTGACCTGCAGACTCCAAAGCACAGAGAGCCCTGCATGATGCATCCAAGAGATTGTTGCTCAAGCAACCACAGAGTTAAGTCATATGCAGTGAAAGGAGTATGAAGAAACTATATAGGAAAAGCTGTTGACAGTCTAACAGTATTTTTCTTTCTCTAGATATAGTATATAGAAAAGGAAAACTTATTGCCTTCATGAATTCTTATCACCAATTACAGTGTCCTTATACACCAGGCATTTCATGCATTCAATATGTGCAGAAGTGTCCCTATACCACAAGCATTTCCCCTTCAGCGTGCAGCAGAGTTTCTTGGAGATACGCATTATCACAGACCAATTACTTAGTAAACATTTATCTGCAATAGGTTTTCCTGAAGCTTCATACGGGACCCAAAGGTTCATTTCATTTGGTGCTGCATATAACCAAAACTAAATCCCAGTGCTCAGAGTGACAGAGAATCACAGAATGGTAGGGGCTGGAAGGGACCTCTGGAGACCATCTTGTGCAAGCCTCCTGCAGGTGGGTTTTGACTGTCTCCAGAGAAGTAGACTCCACATTTCCGGGCAGCCCGTTCCAGTGCTCCAGACACTCAATGGTCTGAAGTAAATTCCATGAATATCGATCTATTTTTCCTTTCACATTCTTATCATCATTTCTGATTTAGCCCCAGACCAGGGGAAAAGATAAATACATCTTGACCAAGCATCCTCGCCCACCTTTGGGAATAATTTACATGCTTTATACCTCCCAGTGGCTCACAATACAAATTCACATTTATAATCAGTTTTTCAACTTGGCCAAAAGATCACAACCCAGGCTAATGGTTGCATCTGTTTCCTCTGAGGAGATGTTAACAAACTTATTTGTAGTGTTAAATAGTTCCTCAGCTCTGCTTTCAAAGATTACTACTTCCACACAAGCTAGAAGAAAAAAAAAAAAAGTCTTCTTCAGCTGCAGCTTTGAGGTTCTTCAGTAACATTTTAAACACAGATTTTTGCAAAAAGAAAGCCAATCAGTACCACTGAAAAAAACCCTCAAGCACAACCACTTAAGACTGCAAAATGAGTAATGAAATTACTATTGAGACTTGAGACCTTAAGCAGTCACATTCCAGAAGTATTATAAGAACAAGAAACAATTTCTGGAAGGCTTTGATGCTGCAGCACTCTTTGCATCTATAGCCAGTGCTAAGATTCAGCAGCTTTGCCTTAATTACACACTCCTAATACAATAAAGACCATCAATTTCCTGCAAGTTCAGCATAAGATGTTCATGGCCAAACGTCTTCTAACCCTTACACATACAAATTCCAGTAGTAGAAGAAAGTGAAAGCAGAACAGAGCCCTATGGTTTGATTTCCATTAATATTACAGATCATCTCCTCTTATGCAAGTTTTAGCAGGAAGCAATGCAATGATTAAATAAGACCAGAGATAAAAGCAATGAGGACTTCAGAAGGAAGGAAAGGTGGGAAAAGTAAGAAGGAAATGTGACACAAATCAAAAGAACAAGCGTTCAACAGAGGAAAACAGAAAAAGATAGAGCCAAAAGCCTGAAAAATCAGACGCATAAAAGAAACTGAAAAATTATGGACCAAAACACACACATACACACAAATCAATATATGACAATAGAGTACACCAAATATTTTTGTATGTCTTCTGTGTACACAAATAAGAGATGCAGTAGGAACCAAGAGAAAATTAAATGCTAAATTCCTCTGCAATCACATATAGTGGAATGAAGTTTGTAATGTGACTCTCATAATAGAATGGACATACCATTATATCAATGGATATTAAGCTTCCTTTTCTACAGAAACCAGACTCATCATGAGAAGAGCTCCAATAATTACACACAAGTCCTTTCCCTTTTCAGTGATGAAGTACCAGCCATGCCTAGACTCGGCTTGGTGTACATCTAGCACAACATCAAAAAGGACTGAGGGTCTCTTAGAAGCCCTCGGTTACAGAATTGGGAAAGCACTAAGTATGAATAAGAGGGAAATGATGGATCTGAGGAACCATTTTTTTGACAGTTATGCTAAAGGTTCTTCCAGAAACAGTTTATATTGAGGCGACTAGTTTTACTAGTGCCCATAGCTTCCTAATCAATTTAGAAAGATTGAGTCATTAAGGTTAAGTGACCAGCCACAAAATGATTAAAGACAGTAATCAAGAAATCGAAACTAATTAACACTTAAGCCTATTAAAATGGCTTAGAAATAAATAACTTCTACATGAATTTATGTCCAGACGTCTAATTTTGAGAAGCAATAGAAGTTTCAGAAATTGGTAGGTACAAGCCACAGTATTCCCAAGTAGAGTAAAGTGCACTGGATTTCACTGGGACATAGCAGAGTACAGGAAAAAAGTGCATGACTCCAAGTCAGCATTTTCAGGTAAATAAACAAATTTTTCAAGGCTCAAGTGTCACAGGCCTTAAGTAGTCTGGACTTCATGGTTAACTCATCTGCATGGAAGCAAGACTATATCTTTAAAAACCCAACTTAAGAAATTTTACTCCTGAATGTAAGAGTAATAAAAGTAATTGTTTTCAGAATTTGAGAGGATAAGGGGAGAAATCTAGAGAACAAGTAATCTCTCTCAATTGGCAGTTATAGGAAAACCTCAAAGTCCCAGATTTTGGTTTATGTGAACACCCAGAGGCTGAGGTACGCTCTTGGGCTT
Organism: Buceros rhinoceros silvestris; assembly: GCF_000710305.1. NCBI lineage: Eukaryota > Metazoa > Chordata > Aves > Bucerotiformes > Bucerotidae > Buceros > Buceros rhinoceros. The sequence continues at coordinate 221,798 of NW_010393640.1, read as the reverse complement.
GTTAAGTACACAGAACTGAATGAGGTGCCACCAAATTTCTAATGGAAATATTGCAAATGCAACCCTTCATCATGACATTTGAGCATGTTTGTATTTATTCTCCTTTAAAACCAAGAAATGGAGATGAGCATAAAAATTAGAAGTTATGGAGAAGAGAGAAACATCATCCAACTATTTTGTATGTCAAGTTCAATTCTGATTTCATAGGAAAAGGCTTTTGACTTGTTTTTATTAAGAACATGAATCCAAAGGGATTTAGGCATTAACTGTACATTTTATGCATGTGCATAGAGTGCTTTTGGAGACAACACTAAGAACTGTGAAATTAAGCACAGTATTCTTTCCACAGGTGATGTTTTCTTGCTACCCCAGTCTTTATTGAAAACTGTCAATTCATTTTAGGGAGCACATTTTCTTGCATCTCAGAAAACCTTTCTTCAAAGCACACTTACAGATTGATGGGAACAAGTAAATATCACAATACGCATAACTAGCTAGATAATCAAGAGTAATAATATAGCAAGTATTTTTTAAGTTCAAAATTAATGGTTTGATGATTATAGTAAAAAAAAAGTACCCTGGAAATATTCCTTTTTTTTTTCTCTTAACCACAACTATTTTATTCCAGCTCTTTGCATTTTCTTTGGCTGCAGCATCACCCTGATCTGTAGAACAAGGAATTTGCTCCCCTTTCCATAATGCAAAAGTATCTACCCAAAACCTACTATGTCCTTGTTACACCACCTTTTTTAATGCAACAAGAGGCTAACTCCTGAGATTAATTATATTGTTTCTCTTTCCC
>NW_010393640.1:201292-220916 GCF_000710305.1 Buceros rhinoceros silvestris | reverse complement strand
CCTTTGGAAAGCTTACCAAAAAGTGAAAGCAGCGCTCTTACTGAAAGAGTGAGGGAGGAAAGACTCCTACTCATCATACAAGCAGAAACTACTCCCAGTTGGTTATAATCGGTCTTGGACTACCCTTTTGGAACTGTCTGCTCAAATACAGCTGAGGATGTATGGAATACTGGAACTATAGTTGTTTATCAGAAATTGTGATTTCAACTGAATGAGCTTATTTTTTTAAAGCAACCTACTTTCCATGGGAGGTTTTATTTTAATTTTGAAAGCATACACTTGAAAACTGATGCAGAAAAATATATCTAAGAGACATCCTGGCAATCAGCGGGAACAAAAATTGTAGACCTTATCCCCCAACATCACACTGTCCTCTAGGAACTTAAGCAACAGTCATATATTTTAGCTTCTAAGTGAATAGAATGAAATATTTCCTTTCAAACTTTTCTCCTTTCTTTCTTACACCAGTGCTCACTGATTTTCAGCTGCTCACTCAATTCCTGCCTCAGCTTGTTTACTAGTTCTCTATGCCTTCTTTATCTGTTCTTCACCCACAAAATCACATCAATTCTTCCAGAGCTATGGCTGCAGCAGTATCTCACACCCCTCTCTGATGGCTCTTCTCCAGTCATTGGCTTACTCTGGAACAAATGGTGGGGCTTAGTACAAAAAGGAACCGACTGGTGCATGCTAAATGAGCTTAGATACTGAGAATGTAATTTTTAACCATACTGGACTATTCTAGCCATATAAGTGTAAAACCAAGTGAACATCAGCTGCATGTTTTGTTCGGAGTCACAGAACCATTTTGGTTTGAAGAGACCTTTGAGACCATAGAGTTCAACTGCTCACCCTGCCCTGCAAGATCCCACTAAACCATGCCCATAAGCACATCTACACATCTTTAAAACAATTGCAGGAATGGGGAGTCCAATTCCCTGGGCAACATGTACCAGCACATCACCACTCTCTCTGTAAAGAAATTTTTCCTGATATCCAACCTAAATCTCCCCTGGCAAAACCTGAGACCGTTTCCTTTTGTCCTATCACTTGTTACTTTGCCCTTTGGACATGGTCCAGTACCAAAATGTTTTTCTTGTAGTGAGTGGCCAAAACTGGACACAGTATTTGAGGTGCGGCCTCACCAGCGCTTAGTACAGGGTTCAAGACCTGCAGAGGATTGCACCTGCATCACTGTCTGAAGTGAGTGCACTGCAGAGGTTCAGTTCTTTGGCCTGAGACAGGGCTGCTCTGGTTGATGGGAAAAGGCAGCTCCGTCTTTGGTAGGGTAAGAGCATATCTGGACTGAGGGGCAGGGAGGCACTGCTCTCAACTCACCTTTGTAGGTGCGTGTGCACGCCAGCGTGGGCTGCAGTCAGGTCAATGGTATTAACTACCAACATTACTTCAAATCTGTCCCAGCAAGTGGATTTCAGCAAGTGCATAATGAACCACACAGAACAGCACATAACTCTGCCTGCTGCCTTACACAGAAAAGAGTTAACAAAAAAGACATGCATAACACATTTTGCAGTGTTACATGAGATAAGCAGCATGTCTGGCAGTAATTCAGTTTGAGCTTGTTATATTTCTAAATGCATATTTTTCTTGAGGTTTAGCTACCAAATATTGTGCTCTAATTATCGTAGCTTCCTGGTGTTCTCTAGTCCCTGCAAGATATTTTCACTGGATATATTGTGGTCTTTGCAGTAGTAGCAGCTGCTGATAGTCACCTGAATGCATCCATCAGGGCAGAGCTTCTTAATGCTATTTCTATCATTTATGCAGGAAAATCAGTACTAGGCAACCCCAAATCCCTCTATGCTTCTTGCCTACATTAAACATTCAGTCATTTTGCTTATTTTGCTGTAAAGATATGCAAGCCTACTGCTTGTTAGCATTGAAATTTTTAATTTGGCTCTACTATAAAACAAACCAAACCCTAACAAAAACAACAACAGAAGAATCAAAGTCACATTAAAGTAGTTACGGCAAATTTCCCAGGTAATGAAGAAGGTATGGTCCTTCATTTCCACCTCTATCATTAGTTACACATGTTGAATTTGAAAATATTTTTCCATGATCATGGACTATACGCCCTGGGAAAACAAATATCTGGGGGAGGGAGAGGAATTTGCTGAGGAACATTTCTCTAACAGTAGTTTTTTTTATCCAGTGATTTACAAGCCACTGATTTACAATCTGTGAATGAATAGTAGCCTTCAACAACAGGAAGCCATGCCATCGAGAAACCCTATAGCGTCAGGTGGAGCCTGGAGACAAGCCTGTCTGCTAGCAGGGAAACTCACCCCAGGAGCCCCCTGTAATCAGAGCTGTTAACCAGAAGGAAATGTCTTCAGTACTCTTACATGGTCCTTAATCAGATACTGACAGAGTCCCTTTGATCAATGCATTTTCAAAATGAGAGTAACTGCACTTTATGGTACACCTACACACATTTCACAGCCGGTTCCCAACGTGCACAGTCAGAGGAATTACTCTGACTTCACCCTGTGCTCTCCCTTTCTCTCGCTTTCACAGAAGATGGAGTCAAAGAGACTTAGAAATTAGCAACACAGAGCACCACAGTTGCTTAATGGCTTTGCTGGTCTCCTATACGCGGCAGGGAGGAAACATTCACTTGTGTGTCTGATAGCATTTTACAGCCTTGGGGATGGGGTGGCAGGAGAAAAAACACACTTGGTCAGCTGTTTTTGAAGGGTCCAGGCTGATGGGGAGCCAAAGCTGGAGGATCAGACTAAAACATGGATTTACTGTGATCTAAATAATATCATAAGGAAGCATTACTCAAGATTAAGACCCTATATCCTGAAAAGCTACCTCAAAGTGAATTACTTTAATCAGCACTACATGTGAAATAACTTACAGAGGAGAATTGCATGAAAACAATTAGCTTCGCCTAGAAGCGTACAATGCAAAAATGCCACAGAGTATGGCGTAAGAGGAAAAGCAAAGGGAGGCAGCCATCAACGTTCCCTGTTCATCATTGCAGTGGCATTGCACAGAATGAAAGCTGGCACACCCCAGGGCTAATTTCTTCAGTAGTAATTTGGGAAACCTGTGTGTTTTTACTGCTTGAGGAAGGGGCCTGTGTTTCTAGTAAGCAGGAGGCCACAACAAGATGTTCCACACATTATAGAAAGAAAAGAGTGAAAGAACAGGAGATTGGGGGAAGGGACAAGATGATTTTAGGTCCCATTCCACTAAAAGAATGTGCTGCAAGTAGAGAGATCATCAAGAAAAACAGGAATATATTAATCAGGCAGTCATTCCCCATCCCCTTACATCACCTGGTTGTACCCTGGTACAGCAGGGGTCCAAAGCAGTGGGTGATCATACATAGCAAATGCAGTGAACTGTGTAGCACATATGGCATATACATTGCAGAAACATAAGATGAAAGCTCACCTGCTGTTCCATGGCTTTCTTAATAGAGTGCCTATGCACCACTGGGTGAATTAAGAGTAGAGTAGCAGCTTTAACTCTCGATTTCCTCACCTCTATGTTAGAACACTTTTCTTGTTTAACTACTTAGGTCACTGGGGAAATGAAAGAAATTAAGAATTTTAAAGACAGAATGTAATTTAAATGGAGCAAAGGAGCTTTCTCAATTTTAAACAGGATTATTACATAGTAAAAGATACCACAGAACAGATTAGAGATCTGTTCCATAATAGACATACACTGTAGTAATAATAATACCTCCGATAATTATATGCATAAAACCCCAGACAAATGGCTTTAAAAGTTGGCAGAATTCTAGCGCTGTTGTTCACAAACAAGGAGTCAGACAAGACCAAAACTAACATTGAAATGCCCTAAAGGCTGCACACCTTCAACAATGAAGAGAGGGAAAGATTAGAACAAGCAAAAAACAAATGGTGTTTCATTTTGACTTTGATACTGCACCTGTAGGCAATGTAAATATATTTCATTAGGGATACAATTAAGTCGGATAATGGCAGCACCCAGAAAACTCACAACATTTTATGATTGGGATCCCACCTTAGGCATACTGCTTACCCCTTTCTCCTCTGATTATAGAAGGAGACAAGATAAAGTATTATACCCCAGATCCATCTCATCTAACTTTTGGTGCCCCAGCTAAGAAAAGAGTTTATTAAAAAAGTAAAACAATCGCTCCATATCTTGATCTAGTCCATATATGAAACTTGAGATTGTTGTTTCTTATTTTTTGTATTTCCCTGAAAAAACCCAAATTTCCTGGACTTCCCCACCACCAGTGCCATCTGCCATACAAAGCATATAATGTGATCCTGATTTTCTAATAAATACACTTTAGGTTTTCCTTCACACATAAAGTTGATTTATCACAGATCTACATGATGTTGCTCACAGTAAGAATGGCATTCTAAGTCATAGTTTCCTCTCTTCAAGGCTAATTCTGCCATCCATCTCCTGTAACCTTTTAATACAGAAATTCTCAGAAGCAGTTTTCTATGATTTCAAGCATTATTCCATGATACCTGGAGAACATCAATGGACCATAAGAACATTTATCTTGTAATGTTTTTTGCTCCTTAGTAAAGAGTTTTTATCCTTGTTTTCAAGCATCATAGTAAAATAGAAAATGATTTATGATCTATAAGACACAAAGTAATCTTGTCTTTAAATCTGAATGTATTTTACATGTTCTCATTCATCTATATATTCCCTCTGTTTAATTAAAAAAAAAGAATAAAGAAAACGTACAGTTGGATAAAGAGATTCAGGACACACTTAAGAAGGCTTTGTTGTCAGTAAGTGACTAAACGTGTAATATGGACCAGGAAGTTGCATCTTAGAACTCTGCAGTGAATTATACAAGTGCTTATCCTTTGTGTTTTAAGGGAAGAGACTTTCTGAAAACAGCGTTCTTGGTTTTACCTCAGTCTCTCCCCTTCCTCTCCTCACTGTTGAATTCTCAAAACCACTGCTCCTCAGCACTCCACTGCTCATGCTCCTCAGCCACCAGGATTAGAGCCAGCTGGTCAAGCAGCTCCCACAGACTCCAACACTGATGTGTGGTGGGCATATGTTCAGGATTAATCAGTACTCGGCAGAGCTAAGAGGTTACCAGGCAATGGATAGGAATGATAAAACCCAGAACTTTAACCCATTGTGAGATACATGCTTCAATATTTTGGTTCTTACTCCCAATCTTCTGTCAAAACTTTTAATAAACCAAAAAGCTGAGAAGAATTAAAGTCTTTCTTCACCCTTCCCCAAGGTTTTTATTTAACCCTTTCAGAGGAGCTTGGTCCTTTGTCTTACCATAATACTTTTTGTCTTTTTATCTGCAGTACAGACAAGAACTTCAAGGATGCTTGACCTATGACCTTTTCAGGGAGAACTGAGACCAAGGCATCACTTAAGACTCACATTATATAATCTTTTATTTCAGCAAATCTTTTTGCATCACAGAGAAAGCCAACCCAAAACTTGGAGAGGGAAGATTTTATTCAAGTCCTTATGCAGTTGAGTTCCTCCTTGATAGTCAAAGACAGTTGATACAAATTGAAACAAGAATAGAATATTATTAATGAGCCCAAATATGGCTTCAGCAAGTTTGGTTAGACTAGAGCTTTGTCCCTGTCCTGACAGAGCTCAAGTCTTGAGGAGACAGCAAAGCATGGAAGTGGAAATCCTTTTTAGCTGTTGTATGATGGATGTCAGATGTTAGGATGTTGTTCTCCTTGTGGATGTTTATACATATACATTTTTAAAGCAAAGCATAAACAAACAAGTGAGATGACTGTATAAGCCTAAATACAAGAGCAACCTTGTGTGCTAGCCCATAGATTGAAAGCAGATGCAGGACTTTGTAATTAGGCCTGATTCAAGCTGCCTGAAGCACATAAAAGCAGTTGTTTTGGAAATGAAGGGAGGGACTAGGGTAATGTAAACACAATTTATCTCTTTGCTGCACATGGCAACAGATTAAAGGAAATGCAAGCAAATTAATCAAGGAGGAAAAAAAAAAATCTTCAGGGAGGGCACTTACACACTATCATTCTTCAAAAATGAAATGTTTAAATGTTACTGTTTCAAAGCTTATATTCTAATTATTCAGATGTGCAACCTAATCGAAAAGCTGAACGATTTAAGGAAGTTCTATATTTATTGAACACATGTTTCTAAAACTGCATGGTTAAAGTGACTGAATTCATCAGGAAGATATTATTGATAGCTGCCTGACTTGGTCAATAGAACGCCTGCTTCGCAGTGTTTGGATCAAGACCTTGCACTTGCAAAAGACTGAACACTAGCAGAATTTTTCAGATGAATGACTGATTCAAAATAGTGCTTGGGAAAAGTCACTGTAGATGTATTATATAATTTCATAAAAGTTTTTTGCTTTGCAGAGAATTGAAACTCTTCCCACTCTTTACCCAAAGAATTGAACTTTGACTGTATATTAGCAGTACACAGAATTCATAGGTTGCTCCAATATCCTTTCAAGGTGAGGTGAACCCTCTGAATGCTGGATCTAATTATTAAGACTCCTCTGGCATACCTGCCTGAATGTGAGATTCCTTTATCTCACTGCAGCCTACTAGATGCTGTCAATCACACCCAGTACACAAGCACATTTTATTAAACTTAATGAAAATGTTACATTAAACACTGAAGTAATGTATAATAACAGTCCATTACTTACACTGTTATCACACAGATGAAAAAATCCATTTCTTTGAGAAATAAGATGCAGTGCTTGTTAACTGTCCATAGCTAGACTGAGTATTATAAACATTCACTGTTCTTAATCTTTGCTTACCATTCTCATCACATAACTCAAAATGTTGCCACTACCTGAAATCAGGACTTTAGTGAAGTAATTCCAAAAGCCAAAGTATCAGAAGAGACCTGCACTCCTCTAGAATTAAATACATGCATTCCCACTATACCTAATGGCACTAACGGCAGCATTATGACTCTTTGTCTTCACTTTTGCCCCTACATGGTAACTGAAAAGCAGACTAGAATAATTTGATACAAGCTGAGTCACGTCATGCAGACATTATGCATGCAAACACAATATTCTAGGTTTCTACACCAAAACCCAGTTAAGAAGGAAGGATGGCCTTGAAGCCCTGTCAGTACAGCAGCATTGTACTAGCAGGGCTCATCTTCAAAGCTTGTCAGTAATTTTTTTTGTATAACCTCAAGGAAGCCACAGAGGTACACTTATTTTAAGACTGTTGCACTAACAGGTTTGCAAGATATTTAAATACCTGTCTTCCATGTTTTAAACTAACTGCAAGGACATAAAAGTTTCTAGTAGTAGTAAATAAAATTTAGACTCCCTGTCCCTGTGCTCAGAGTACATATAAACAAACAAAAAAAATACAGATAGAATTGCTCTTTCTTCCCCCCTGCCCTGAGTTTTGTCACTTTTGTCTGGGATCTAGCAGTTGTACAATGGTTTTTTGATAGGACACTCCTTGAGTGGAGCCTCCACGAACAAAAAAATACAAATATTCCTTTTCCATGACATTCAAGCTGCTCTTGGCATCCTGCACCACGAAACTGCGCAGAGATTCTTGCTGTGGCCACAGATGCAAAGAGTTTAGACAAAACAGAAAAAGGCTGAAGAGCCCCATATCTAAAGCTAGCTTTCTCGTGAGACCACTAGCGATTATTTTTACTGATGTGATTTAGTGGGGCGGGGGGGTTGCTTGTTTTGGCTGGATAATTTAGGGCTTAATAGTATCAGGCTGAAAGGAAGTACATAAAAGCACTTGAAGCACTTGCAACTTCGCAGAGCAGCAGAACAATTATCTTCCTTTGGTTCCTACATTTGAGCATTTAAGACATTAACATCAGATTGTTACCCTGCAAAAGGAGACATGAAGTTACATTTTTAATATCTCAAATTTACATATTCTATACTAGCAAAAAGAAAAATATCACAACAGATTCAGTGCCATTCCATTAGGATTCTAGAAAAGGATAATGAGCTAAATATCTCCTTCATTTCAGATAATTAGAGGTTTGAATGCACTTTAAAACATTAGCGATCAGTGTAGCTTCAGCCTGAATGACACAGTAGAGCATGCACCAGTAAAAATAAATTTCACAGAAGGACAAAGCACTGACCACCAAAGCGGTGGTCGTCTTGGAGCAAGGATGGCATGAGCAAGCATCACGTGGCTTCCCGACTCACACAGGCTCCTTCCACAGTCATAGAATCCTAGCATGCTTTGGGCTGGAAAAGACCTTCAAAGGACAGCTGGTTCAACCTCCCTGCAGTGAGCAGAGACATCTTCAACTAGATAAGTTTGCCCAGAACCGTGTCCAACCTGACCTTGAATGTTTGCAGGGATGGGACATCTACCGCCTCTCTGGGCAACCTCTGCCAGTGTTTCACCACCCACATTGTAAAACATTTCTTCCTTTTAACTAGTCTAAATCTCACCTCTTTCAGTTTAAAACCATCACCCTTTGTCCTGTCACAACAGACCTTGTTAAAAAAGACTGTCCTCATCTTTCTTATAAGCACCCTTTAAGTACTGAAAGGCCACAATAAGGTCTTCCCAGAGCCTTCTCTTCTCCAGGCTGAACAATTCCGATTTTCTCAGGCTGCCCTCACGGGGGAGGTGCTCCAGCCCTCTCATCATTTTTGTGTCCCTCCACTGGACCCACTCCAACAGGTTCCTGCCTTTCCTGTGCTGAGGACTCCAGAGCTGGACGCAGTACTCCAGGTGAGGTCTCACCGGAGCAGAGCAGCAGGATCATCTCCCTCAGCCTGCTGGCCATGCTACTTTTGATGCAGCCCAGGATACAGTTCATCTTCTGGGCTGCAAGTGCATATTATCTGTTCATGTTCAGCCTGTAATCCACCAGTTCCACCAAGTCCTTCTCTGCAGGGCTACTTTTAATCCCATCATACCCCAGCCTGTATTGGTACTGGGGATTCTCTCACGGAGTCTTCTGGTTGGAAGAGACCTTTAAGATCACCAAGTCCAAGGGTTCACCCTGCACTGCCAGGGTGCCTAAACCATGTCCCTCAGCATCACATCTACACTTCTTTGAAACACTTCCAGGAATAGGGACTCCACCACCTCCCTCGGCAACCTGTTCCAATGCTTCTCAACCCTCTCTGTAAGGAGACATTTCCTGATATCCAACCTAAATTTCCCCTGATGCAACTTAAGACCATTTCCTCTTGTCCTGTCATTTGTAGCATGGGAGAAGAAACCAACCCCCACCTCACTACAACTTCCTTTCAGGTATTGTAGAGAGCAATAAGGACTCCTCTGAGCCTCCTCTTCTCCAGACTAAACTATCTCAGGTCCCTCAGCCACTCCTCGTAAGACTGCCCCAGCCTCTTGCTCTTGGCCTTCTTAAATCTCATAAGGTTCACACGGGCCTGTGTTTACAGCTTGTCCAGGACCCAATGGATGTCATCCCATCCCTCAGGTGTGTCAGCTGCACCACTCAGCTTGGTGTCATCTGCAAACTTGGTGAGGGTGCACTCCATCTCATGGTCTCTGCCATTGATGAAGATATTGAACAGCACTGGTCCCAGTACAGATCCCTGAGGGACACCATTTGTCACTGATCTCCATCTGGACGTGAAGCCATTTACCACTACACTCTGGATGCAACCATCCATCCACCTATCCACTGAACGGTCCACCCATCAGTTCCATATCTTTCCAATTTAGAGAGAAGGGTGTTGCGAGGGACTGTGTCAAAGGCTTTACAGAAGTCCAGATAGATGACATCCACAGGTCTTCCCTTGTCAACTGATTATCACTTCATCACAGGACTCTAGGTTGGTCAGGCAGGAATTGTCCTTGGTGAAGCCATGCTGGCTGTCATGAATCACCTCCCTGTTCCCCATGTGCCTTAGCATAGCTTCTAGGAGGATCTATTCCATGGTCTTCCCAGGCACAGAGGTGAGGCTGACAGGTCAGTAGCTCCCAGAGTCCTACTTTCCATTTTTTAAAAGGGTACATTTTTGTAGTCACCAGGGACTTCACCTCAGTGCCAGGACTTTTCAAATAGCATGGAGAGTGGTTTGGCAACTACATCAGCCAATTCCCTCAGGACTCTGGGATGCATCTTGTCAGGTCCCACAGACTTGTGTGTGTTCGTGTTCCTCTGCTGGTCTGGAACCTGACCTTTGCTTACAGCGGGAGAGCCTTCGGCTCCCTGGTCCCTGTCTTGTCATTCATCAGTGAAGGCCGAGTCAAAAAGTCGAGTCTCTGGATCGTTTCTTAATCTGTGCTTACCAGTCTTGCTCATCAGAGGGGTTTGCTTTCTTTAACCTTCCTTTTCTGGCAATGTCAATCTGTAGAAGCCCTTTTTATTCTTTGCATCCCTTTCCAAGTTCAGCTCCAGCCATGCCTTGGCCTTCCTGACCCCATCCCTGAACAACCGGGCAGTGTCCCTGTGCTCTTCCCAGGACACCTGTCCCTTCTTCCACTGCCTGTGCAGTTCCTTCTTGCCCTTTATTTTGACCAGCAGGTCTTGATCCAGCCATGCTGGTCTCTTCTCTTCCTTGCCAGATTTCTTACACCTGAGGTTCTAGACATCTTGAGCTTCATGGAAAGCATCCTTGAAGATCTGTCATCTCGGTTGTGTTCCTTTGTCCCTGAGGGCCATTTCCCAGGGGACCATATTGACTAACCCTTTGAAGAGCTGGAATTTTGCTTTCCTAAAATTTAGGATCTTCCTTTCCTCTTTGCCTGACCCATATCCCCCAGGACTGTGAACTCCACCAGTGCATGATCACTGCAGCCCAGGCTGCCTCCAATTTTGACACTACTAATGAGCTCACTTGCCTTGGTGATCATCAGGTTCAGTAATGCATTCCGTCTGGTGGGGCTGTGTTTTACCTGCTTAAGAAGTTATCCTCAATGCATTTCAGGAACCTCCTGGATTGCCTACAGCTCACTGTGACACTTTTCCAGCAGGGGGTGGGATGGCTGAATTCTCCCAGCAGTACAAGAGCCTGTGGGTGAGATGCCTCCTGCAGCTGGAGTAAGAAGACTTTGTCAGTAGGATCCTCTTGATCAGGCAGCCTGTAGTAGACACCATACACAAGGTACCCTTTGTTTCCTTGGTCTCTAATTTTTACTCACGAACTTTTGACAAGCTTGTGGCTGTTCTTTGAGGACAGTTCTTAACACTCTGTCCATTTCTTGACAGAAGGCAACGCTTCCACTCCTTTTTCCTCACCTGTCTCTTCTGAACTGCCTGTAGCCATCAACAGTCACACTCCTGTCATGGGATTCATCCCACCAAGTTTCAGCAATGACAATCAGGTTGTAGCTTTCTAGCAGCATGGTGGCTTCAAACTTGTCCTGTTTGTTGCCCATGGTGTGTGCGTTGGTGTAGAGGCACTTCAGCTGGGTTGTTGGCCACGTCACCTTCTAGGAGGAACACCTTTTAAGATATTTCACTGATGTTTTCCTGATGGCTCCTGATACCTCAGGAGCCCCAGCTTGTGCCTGTAATACTTCAGCTGTGCTGGAGTTTCCAGCATGTCTCAAAGCCACAGGCTGACAGCCCTCGCTAACCTCCTGCTTACCATGGTGTGTCATCCCACAGCTTGTCACAGGCAAGCTTGATGTTATGCCCTCTCCCTTCAAGTCTAATTTAAAGCTCTGTCGATGAGACAAGCTCCTGAGCAAAGAGACCCTCCTCCCCCTTCAAGAAAGATGAATCCCATATGACACCTCAGGCCTGGTACCACGTAGGTCATCCCATTTCAGAATACCAAAACTGTGATGGTGACACCAGCCATAGAGCCGGGTATTAATAGGTTGGACCCTTATTGTCAACCCTTGGCTCACTTCAGCTCCTGAACTAGTTACCTCTTGATTTGCAGAAAGTCTACGTATAGCACTACTCGCAGAAGAAAAGAGTTTTTCATTGGGGTTGCTTTTTTAGAGTTGTGGAAGGGTTTTTTAGAGGCTTTAGGACTGGGCTTTTTTTAACTGGCTTTTTTTGTTTGATTATCAAGTCTGAGGCAACAGAAGCAGTAAAAGCATGGAACTCTAACCCACTGCAGTACTAAGAGCTTTATGTTTCCCACGGTGAAAGAGGTTATTGCAGCCTCAGAGGCAGTGAAGCCAAGAGAACAGCTCAGGCCGATACAAAAAACATACACTGAGGAAATCACACTCAGAGGCTGTTTGTTTTGAACAGTGACATTAACTTCCAATTTAAAGGCAATTCAGGAGTCACTGTGACTCTAAGTAGACAACCTAGTGGTTTATGAAAACAAGATGAAGCCTCTCTCAAAGCAGTGATCCTTCACCTCCCTCACCACACCACCACCCCACCCCCCCCCTCACTTTGGACCATAGAACCCTAGAATGACTTAAGGGAAATTCAGTGCCTTCATTCACCTTTAAGAAGGTCTGCTCCCTGTTAGAGGAACATCTACAGTAGAGAGACACCTTTTTGCAAGGAGGGACCGAGTAGCAAGCCATTTTCTCCAGGGTGTCACAGAAATATCCTCACCACCTCCTGTGAGCAACTCTGGCCACACTTAGTGGCAGAAGCCGAGTACACCTACTCAGTACAATAATAACAGGACCATAACAGCATAAAGTCATTTTCTTTCTTCTCCTCAGAGGAGAAAAGCACTGAGGGGGGAAGAAAGAAATTAAGTGTCCCATGTATTGCTTTACTAACTTGTTTCCATTTCAATGATGTTTTAACCCTTAAAAAAAAATCAGCCTTTGATTTTTACTATTTTGCAACGTACAAGTGCTTCTTAACTGAGAGTAACATGGTTATAAGGTGTCTAAGGTTATGCTGAACCAGTATCTAAACTATATTGATCTTTCTCCCATATTCAAATACAAATTACTATTTTTCCCAATCCATATTTGCAGCTTTCTGTCTGAAGGAGTTACTCCAGGTTGGGGACCCAACACGGCCAGGGAGCTGCAGTTACTCCAGAAGATGTCACTGTTCTGCAGGAACCTTCCCAGAAGGCTGGAGAGCCCTGCAGCGGGTGAGCACATACCAACGCAGTTCAAGTGAATCCAAGGGGTTGCAAAATAAGACTCCAGTGTGTTTCCGTGCAGTGAATACAGCTCTGTCACCTAGGTAGGCCTTTCCTCTAATACATAGTTAATGAATAATTTAATCAATAATATTAATTTTAGCCTCTGATCATTTAACATTTTCTGAAATGTAAAGAAAGTAACCCTTAAGCTTCCCTTTCCCTCTCAGGAGGCCTGCTGTTCTCTTAATGTTTCAGTACGAACAAAAACTTTGGAGGAGGAGGATTTCCAGACAAAGCAACAGACGGGTACCTTCTCTGCTATTTCAGCCACATACTCCTGGCAGGGGAAATCTAACCATTAACTTCTGCCTAAACCTTCACTGTCCTCAGGTATTTCCCCCCAGACCAATTCTCATTGTAATCAACCCATGGCGAGATTTGAAATACCTGTTAGATCAGTCAAATCATCTTTCAAAAGAGTAAGGTACATGAGAAAAAGGATTTTTTTTTTTTTTCCACAGGGCAAACCTGCAAGTTCCATAAGCTGAATGTAGTAACAGCTCTGAGGCATTGCTTTAATTTGGATAAAGTAATTCACACGTATCACTAGATGACTGCTTTATTATGAGGTTTTGGTGTTTTCCTTTGATCAATACCATACTGCTCTTATAGAATAAACCTCAGAGGGGGAAAAAAAAGAGAAGTCTTATATCAGGAGATCGTGCTGCACAACTGTTTCTGTAAAACTATTTCTAAGATTTTGCCCTCATTCTACTTTATCCAGTTCCTGCCGGATGCATTAAGGACATTGCTCACAGCAAAAATGTTGCCAGTATCCCTTGCTTTGAAGATTTATTTGGTCTTACTAGAAAAGCTGTGCACCACTGGGCAATCACTTGCTCTTCCCTTAGCTGATTGTTAACCCTGTCAGAATTAAAACATATTAGGACTTTATGAAAACTGTTCTCATCCTAACAAGTTTACCTTGCTGGGTCATCCAGTCTCTGTAAATGTAAAACTCTAGGAGATTTTCTTGTCCAGGGACCTGAGATCTTCTAAAGCGTGTTCTGCAAATTGCTTTCTTTCCTCAAAAATATAGCTGTACAGTATTTCCTCATGTTCTCTCAACTTCCAGTGTATTGAACTCTTCATAAGTCTCATTGAGGCACATTAAAATAGTCCATGCCATGACACAGTTCAAGACCAAGCCAACACATCCTGAACAATTGTTTCTGCTCAATAAAGAATTGTTCCATTGGTTGGTATGGTTGTTCAGTGGAATTCATGATAGCCTAACAATGTATGGAGGTATAGGAAAATGTAACCCAGCTCGACTGGCATCATCTGGCTCCCTCTCCAGCTCCATAAATACAGATACCCCATGTTTTGGACAGAACCCCCCTCATCCACAGACCCCCCATCAGCTCTTACTATATAGGATTAACTGATTATATCAAATGAAAAAAAGAAAAGCTGGGATAAACAGTGGCATCAGCTTTTTAAAGTTCTCACTTTAATGAATTGGTTTTGTCCTGAATTTTACTAATCCAGCTAATCAAAGGTATCACTACATTTACAGAGGCAAAAGAATGAAAGTGGTTTCTTGATAATACAAGAAGTTGTAGCAGACACTTCAGGTTGTTTGTCACCACATTCCCACTGGTGACCAGTTTCCTGGGCACTCAACACACTGCTACTGCGCCAATCCTACTCCGAAGAAGGAATAAAATAATCCCAGTAAAATATCTAATGTATGGTAACCCCAAACAGCATAACCAAACACAACAAACCGATGAATTCCCTTTTGCTTTAAGGCACACTGTAAAGGTAGTTTTCTATTTCTCCTTCATTCAGAGTTAATAAAAAGCTGAGCAGCTATGGATGAAGATGAGTTACTGAAACGCGCAGAAATGTGAAAGGGTTTAAAATTGAAACTGTTGGCCTTTAAGTGGCTGCAGATAAGAGCTGAGCTGTAGCTATGCTGCTTTTAATCTAACAGCACTGAGTGACAAATGATAGCACAAGGTGGAGATGAATGGCCACCCTGCAGAGTCTTGCTCTTTAGCGAGTTTTTAGTGTGCTTACTAATCAAATATGAAAATAAGCATGTCATCAGCAGCAACTTTTAGTTTATGAAGGGACTTGAAATAAAACCTCACATACATCTCATGCAGTTGAGTTAGAAAGTAATGAAAGGTTTTCCATCTGGAAATTATCATTTGCTCTGAACTTCATTCTTTCCCCTTTCTTTTTATCAGAAGACCAAACATCAAAGCATAAACAAAGGATTTTGAAGTCTTTAACCAGCTATAGCACAGTCCAAGCTGAAAATGCTATGTAAACTAAGGGTGTAAGGAAGGTCCTCATCTCTATCAAGATAGCTCATTCTAGCCCTAGAAAAATTTGTTTTCCTCAGTGCTTCTCCACAGAATCCCATGAGATTTCTCCTCAGCCTCCTATTCTCTTTCTGCCATTATTACTAGATCTCATTTACTCCCGTGGTTTATGATAACCGTGCCTGCCTACTTGGGACGCAGATCCAAGCTTATGCTCAAGATTCCCATTTCTCATCCTCTGTGCTCTGCCATGTGATGATTTTTGACTTTGGGTTAACAATTCATCCCATCATATTGTCCTACAACTTAAATGTTAGGCAAATTCTATTTCTAAACGTAAGTAGTATCTGATAACCATAACTACGAAACAAGACATCAAACAAAATTTATGCAACCAGGCAAAGTATGGTTTGAGGGGAACAGCAACCTTGGTCTCACTCCTCTCTGCAGGAGGCTTCTTCAAACACTGAAAGCTCATTTGAATCAGCACTGAAACTTGTTCACAGTAGAGAAATTATGGGGTACCCCAAAAACTTGATCCTGCTGATGCAGCCAACACGGCATTTTATTGATGGGTCAACTGATTGAATCAGAAGGATCAAACTGATTCAAACAAAGTTCTTCCTGCAGAGAAGCAGGTGGCGCACTTTCGCTTCTCCGTGGGAAAGCTGAATTCTTGGGTTTGGTGAGAGGGGACAGTGTAGCTGCTGTGCCAGAGGAAATGTGCGGGGGCTCAGGTGTAGAAAGCCCTTCTCACATGCTGCCAGGGCAGGATCCCAAAGAGCCCCCAGCTTGAGGAGTTGCCACAGTCACCCCATCACATCCAGAAAGAGGAGGAAAATAACACAGGGTGATGCCAATACATGAGCGCATGGGTGCCACAGTAGGACAGAAGGAGAAGTATTCATCACCCTGTTCACTAAGCATTGCCTTTGCCCTCACGCATCATCTAATGTATGATAAATTGCACTGTCTCAGAGGACAACATGCAGTTCTTTGTCTCCATGTACTATTTCCAAGTATTTCATACACTACTTCTGTTATGCAAAGGGTAAGTCAAAGCTCTGATTTATGTGAGGCTACAGCCACTGCTTTGCTTAGTGAGTGAGTTTTTGCTGTGCACTTTAGACTTCATACACATGTCCTGTGCACAGGATAAGAACAAGGGTGGTGACATTCAAAGGACCATAAAGGGCTCACACTCATTTGTCATTCGGCGACAGCAGAGCTTGGATACTTGGCTTCTGCACAGCTCTGCCTAAGTAGCTGTAACTTAATAAGTAGGTAGGTAGGCTACTTGGAATTATGTGCACCTAGTTTAAATACATAACAATAAAAGAGAAAAGCTAGGGACATAGATGAGAAAAAAAATGTATTTATTGGCTCAACTGACAAATTCAGGAAGCTACTGCTATTTTCCACTTCGATTTATTCAGGTGGAAGAAAAAAAGAGAGCATGCAGATTTAAATAACTGCATTTGCACAATTCACGCTAAAGGAAACTCCAGCTCTTCAGTGGCAAAAGCTCAGCAGTGTTCATCCTAAGTCACGGGTACACAGCAGACGTGGACGTAGACCAGACTCAGCATGCTCCAGAATGTATCTGTGGCAATATTTTAATTGCTGTAACCAAGACTCATCCTACCAATGTTATTTCATCAAAAGCATTCATCAGAAGTCATGTTTTACACTCTGGAAAAAAAAAGAAATGGTATTGATGGACTCCACCCTTAGGTAATCAACAGATACTCCTAAGGAATTTAGTTTCCAGAGCCCAGTTTCCTAGCCCCCACTGAAATTCTGGTAATGGAAACTTGACATGCAGAACCTGAAACATCCAAAGTCATGGGTCTTATAAATTAAAAGCCTCCTGCTTTCAGATTTCTTCCAAAAGTCACTTTTTCCTTTAGCTCCTCCAGACCTCCCTTGTGTTACTGTTTCAGTTGCTTCAATTTCAGCTCTGCAAAGTCTTTACCAGAACTGTAGGAGTATGTCTATATGGCAAGGCTCAAAAAAGAAAGCCTGAATCTTTCATTAAACCTCACAAGGTTCAATTAGATGAGAAACAATCAAAACTCTGATCAGCAGAGCCTAATTAGCATAGATATGGCCCTCTATCCCACCCTGGCATAATCAGCAGTAAAACAT
This sequence comes from Buceros rhinoceros silvestris, assembly GCF_000710305.1. NCBI lineage: Eukaryota > Metazoa > Chordata > Aves > Bucerotiformes > Bucerotidae > Buceros > Buceros rhinoceros. Next base: position 203,438 of record NW_010393640.1, on the reverse strand, counting down.
GCAAAAATAAGAAGAGGAAAGAATGGTGTAGAGACAGGTGATCATCTTAAAAACTGTCTAATCATTCATAACCTTGATTCACATATATAGTAAATATATCCTCTTCCTTTTCATTAGTGTGTGTTGACACCTACTGTAATTACTCCCAGAAAGTTAACTCTCTGAGGCAATATTTCTATCCTGCTTAATTGCATAAGTACCAGCTTGCAGTCTATCAGTACTGATGAGCAGTGACATCCTCCTGTCAGCCAAGTAATTTGTTGGCAGAAAATGCCACAGACACTTTCTTCTCTATCTTTCAAAGCCTCTCATGCAAATGAGGCAGAGTAATTAGCACTGACCTTTGGCTAATGCTGGTTGCTAATCAGTGGTGCTTCCCCACTTGACTGCTGTGTTTATATATCTCCATTTAACAACCAGGAGTACAAAATATGCACACAGTGATCACAGCAGGCAAACTACAGTGCTCACAATCTGGTCATCATCAGGGTTTAGCTGTGTCCCTATTACTGCTAGGGACTAAATTTCATGACACTCCACACCTTAAGATTAAAGGCAAATTCTAGACTGAAAAACAAAAAAACCCACTAACAGAAAACAAAATAACTGCCTTGACAGGCAGTTTTCATTCAGAAACCTTTCAGTGCAAAAAAAAAAAAAAAAATGCAGGCAACCAGGGAGTTGGCAGAAAATGTGGGCAAACTGAAGTATTACAATACTGGCAAAGGGACTTGCTGGTCTGAGACAACCTCATGGAAGAGGTTATTTGAAGCTTCAAAACATTAAGGTTCAACAGTTAGAAGTGACCACAAAATGCTCTATTGCTGTTTTTAGAAGTACTTTCCCCAGGACATGGAAGGATGCAGGGGGCTGTCCACATGAAGCAGTCTGTCCATCCCTCTAGCAAGTGATCTCCAGGGTTTATTCTGAGCTACCCTGCTCCAAGTAAATTGGTTACAGTCTTATTTTCTGTCAAGCAAATACAACAGAAGATAAATCACTCTGTGTTAATCTTTTACAGTCTACATATAATACAAAAAAGCAGTAACTTGATGCTTTAGTCATTATATTGTTACAAGCTGCTGTTCCCCACCAAGCTGAGAGCTGCTCCCACACACGGGTCCATTGTCCTGAGCCGCCCCACAGCTGTCACAGCGTGAAAAATGCCATTACTACCTGTTTGCAAGCATGAAGATTAATATAGAAGTCAATGGAAATTGTTGGTGCCTACCAGGACAGAGGAGGAAGAAAACGGTCCTGGAGCTCAGGTAACCAGGCATTCGCCCACCAGAAGGTTTCAGCTTGCACTAAAGATGCAGAAGGGCTGTCATGGGGGTCACCACAAGGGTGTTCAGAAGCTAAAAGCTGTCTTCTCCATACACCCCCAAATACATATCCAATAGTTTCTAGTTCTGACAAAGCTTAGTCTGACTCAACATTAAAATCAAATTTGACCCTAGGAATCCATTTATCAAGAGGACCCCTCTGTACCTCCCACATCCATGGGGTTAAGCAATTACAAAAACTTTCTCGTGTTTTCAACATCTCAAAATATTCAAATATAGCAAAATCATTTGATCAGTAACATACACCGTCTTTCATGGATGGAGATGGTGAAAAGAGCTACTTCGGAAAGGCATAACTAATGACAAAGTCAGAATAAAATATGCATCTAACTGTCTATAAGTGGTCTACACTTTAAAGAAGCTAACCTTCCCTCTACAGTAGCAGCCATGTGTTTTGAAATCTAAGGATAGCAAGCTGCAGGAGGAAGAGGGAAAGGAAGATTTGTACTATCCATATTGCTTAACTGCAAGCAAAGTCACAGTCCTGTAGATGAGTCCTGCCCAAAGTATTTCCTTTAGCCAAAGAAGGCTGATATACACACTACATCTAGAAGTAAAATTGAGACAAGTTCTTTAATTCTTCATGCATGTTGCACTTTCTGAATTGCTTCAAGGAAAAAATAATTCCCTTTGGATCAGGACAAATATTTTTGGACAACTTTTCTTTAGAATATCCTCAGCCAACAGCTTCCTCTGAAGGCAGAGAAAACTGAAGTTTCTCAACACCTTCAACTACCAGGCAAGCTTGTAGTATACACTTGTGCATGAATCATATATACATAACACACACAGAGCAGCAG
>NW_010393640.1:186287-201217 GCF_000710305.1 Buceros rhinoceros silvestris | reverse complement strand
GGAATATATTTGAAACAGAGTACCCTTTTGTATTTACTTTACAACCACCATGGGACACAACAAATTAACTGAACTAATCAGCTAATAGAGAGCATTAACTTTCAAAATCTAGATGTTGTGGTTTCTGGATATGGGAATTGATGCCAGACAGTCTTTAGTCACTGACTGTGTTACTGATTATGTCCAATTATGGCAAAGAAAAAGGAGTCTGAAATGTCTGAGCTGAGAGAGAGAAGCACAATTTGTGCCTTGTGCTAGGCAGATCCTCTTCACTATTATAGCATTATTCAATTATTCACAATCTATTTACCGTCAAAGAGATGATCCAGCCATGTGCTTTGTAATATTTACCATTTCACCAAGCTGTCTGATGCTAACACGTTCTATTAATAGGGTATCAAGGGGTGACGCTGAGTGAAACTGCACTGGAGTGGTTCAAATCATGTTCAGCTCACAGACAATTTGTCAAGGTGGGAGGTTGAGTTTCAAGCCTGGAATGTAATTCAATTCAGTGTCCTGACAAGAGGCAGCATTAGTGCCTCCTGCACACAGTGTAAGCGATACTCCAAAACCCTGCAACAGACCAGCGACGCAATTATCCCACACATCCTCCACAAAGAATGCCTTCTGTGTTTTAGCACCATAGAACTGCTCTTTCTTTTTGCTAAGATAATTAACTCTGTGATCTTTTTACTTATCACTGTGTCAGGCATCCGTAGTTCTGACATATACAGAGCATTCAACAGGAAACAGAAAAACACTCCCTGCTTATGGCAGGGAATTGGGCAAAGCATCGCTTCGAATGAACAGCGTGTGACATTGCTTTTTCAACACACTCACCTCTTTCCTCCAACCCCAAGTAAAAAAAAAAAAGTAACCAACCTGCATCAACTAACAAAAGACTTCTAATTCAACAAAAGATTTGCAGCTACCAGGCAGCTGCAAAGAAGGCTGAGACCACCAATTTCCATGCTGAGAATCTTATCTGAGATGTCTCTAATCTCTCACCTGTCCATAAGCATAAAATTCTTCCCCTCCCTCCCATCATATGCATATTTTATTTAGGAAACATCTTTACAATATATTAGCCCAGCACCTACCCACCCAGGAAAGGGTGGTAAAAGGAAGCCTGGAAGGGAAGGAGGGAAAGCAATTCTCTTTCCACCATGCAAATATATATTACAGGGAATTTTATCACATTTTAAAAAGGACTCATGCCATAAAGTGATATAGCAATCATACATGTAAACCTTAGGGACTTCATAATAGCAGAAATAATCAAGTCTAACTGACACTACAAGGCAAGGAATGATCCTAAGACATATCTGGTTCAGAGCTCACAGAAGCACAACAAGTCTACTGAAAACAAACTTAAATCCCCCCACCTCCAACAGTTCAGGAAGCAAACTACTCCAAGGATTGAAACAGAAAAGTCAGTGAGACACAGTAAGGAAAGAGAGACACAGGAAAGCACTGGTTTCTTGGCCACCCTCCTGGACCTGCAAGGTTGGTGAGTGGGTTCCCAGCTCAGTGCCCCCATGCCCCTACTAGCTCTGGGCAACTGTGGAGGCCATTTCTCAGAGCCACCACACTCCCTCACAGCACGCTAGAGTCTCTTCATCAACACATGGCTGTCCACCACCTCCCAAGGCAGCAGCAGGTCATGGCTACGGGAGCAGAGCAATAAAGCAGAGACCATAAAGCAGCTGAGGACAGAAGGGTAACAAGAACAGATGAAACCCACATACATCAAAAGAAAGAAGGGCAAAACGATGAGAGGCCATTCTCCGCACCGCCTCATATTTAAACCTTACACAGAGTCACCTCCAAAAATGTAGAACATGGGTTTTTATCAGTATTCCCAGAGTGTGCCACAAGATTATGCTACAAGTAGGAGAGGTTTCCAAGTACCTTGACCAGAGCCTAGGAAAGACTACGTGGAGAAAATCCTGAGTATTTTTAAAATCCCCATCAAAGCCCAAATTGCTAGCAGCCATTGCACTTACAGGGCAGTAAACCACACGATGAGGATTAGTCAAGCTAAGCTTTAACATGCATCTGTCCACATTGTTTCCTTCAATCAAGCATGCCAAACACAGCAACAAGTCTTTGAGTCTCCAACACTAAATGCTACAGAGAGCAGGACAGATCAGAACCACCAGGATCCATGGACAAGCCTGCCACGTCTCCAGGCAGGCAGGGACATGCAAGCACAGGGACACAAAGGAGGGCTGCTACCTACCACTCCTGGTTTCAGCAGAGCAGTTTTCCCTTCTCAAGCTGAAAAGAAATCTCTGCATCACCCCAAGACAAGGGTAGGCACAGCCCAACTTCCAGCTGGTGCAGTATCCCAAGTTCACAGTACCATGCACCTACACTCAAGGGCTCTCCATGGAAACAGATTTCCTCCCATATCTCAGGGGCTTCCAGCTCACCTACAGCCCAGCATACATGTCAGGAAAGCCCCCTCTCAGCTGCCACATCACAGCCTATTAAGCCATATTTTAAACTGTGATAGCTTACAAACTAGCCCATACCATGTACCACAAGACAGCTCTAGGTTCACCTCGCATTTGAGAGTACCAACTAGGACAATATCAGGAGTTATTTTACCTTTTGTCAGCCAGCAGAAAGCAGCCCTCAAGAAATCATGGTGTACTTGGACATCAGTGAGAGCCAGGCCTACTTGCCCCATGTTCCTTTAAGAAGGCACAGCTGTGACAGGGGAACCTCCATCTACACCCAGGAGAAGAAGCTGCCTCCAGTTTACATAGCATTTTAAACAGGTGCTGAGGACTGTACATGATAAAAGGCCATAAAAATGGGCCCATTAACCCCAGGGGTGCTTTTATTTTTTTTTTTTTTTCATTTATAACCATTTTTAATTGATTCTGCAGGATAGAAAGACAGAGTAACCTATTAATCCCAGTATAAGTTTTCCCTGAGTAAAAGTTTGGACTGGATTTACTTTTATCCAAATCTGTCCCCTGTGTAATTCTGTGGAAGACAATCAGGTTACAGCATGGGAAAATGTATACTTTTATATCTAAATGCAAGCTCTCTTTATTATTCACTGCAGATGGATGTAGGTGTAGGTAGTGGCTACTGATATCATTTAAAAGCTCAGCTACGCAACTTCCTCTAAAGACATGTGGATGCTAAAAGGAAAAAGTTGAAGCTGCACAGGTCAAACGTTAAGCTCATAACAACAGAAAGAGAGGTGCCTCTGACAGCAGGGCCAATTTCTGGTTGCTTGAGTATCCAGTGTTGCTCCCTGGTGACCACAGGACCCATGAAAAGGGACTCCCAAGCATTTCATACACCAGGGAATATCCATCTAAATAACTGGGAAATGCATTTGGGGCCCTTGGGCATATGACATATTTCTCTCTCACATGTCACTACATGGCACCATTCCTTCTGTATCAGATGATCTTTGCCTAAGCATTTTCTAGAAGGATGTAAATCTCTTAACTGCCTTGGAGTAAATCTGCAAGTCATTATGCATCTCAAGGGGACACGAGTCTCCAGCTGTGCCAGGCTGGAAGGAAGGGCTCCTTCCAGGCTTGAATAGCAAAAAAGAGGACAGGCATCTTTCTACTTAGGCCTCAGAAAACAAGACACTCACACAGAGTACAATTTGATCGTCTTTCTTTTTTCTTTTTGTTTGACTGCAGCCCAGTTAGTTTAGATTTGATTTGCTGGGGTTTTTTCACTCTCATCAGTTAACAGGTTTTAAACCAAAGTGAAAGCCCCTTGCATTTGATTAATGCACCCACACAGTTTTGTAAACATCCGGTGAATCTACGTGTGGTATCACTCAGTTAATAGATAGAAGCTCATGCTTTCACCATCCCTGTTGCTGTACGGTGTCCTGAAAGGTGGTGTAGTGCACCAGCTCCTCACAGACAAGAAACAGAATGTTGGTTTTTTTGCTGAGAAACTGCAGCTAAGGTAGAATTGGAGTTCAAGACAGCAGAGATCCAAAACAAGGATTTCACAACATCTGCAGAGGTACATCTGCAAATCTGAGCATGCTACAGATGTTGCAGCAGTGTTTCTGGTGGGCTTCCGCCAGTGCCTCTGTTTCAGAGGCCACTTTCCACCCCCTAGTCACTGCGCCATAAATGAGTCATGTCTTTGCCAGTAAAATCCTGAAGAGCAAAGGAGCTCAAGGCTATATGGGAAATGTTTCGCCTCTCGATGGGTACTGTACTGCTTGTAGCTTATGAAATTGCTTGAATGGAGAAAGAGGAAAGGTTTGGGGCATGACATTAAAATTTGCACTGGTGACACAAACCTTTTCATGCCCCTTTGTACAGCAAGAGGGTTTAATAAGACCAATCTTTTGCTCTGTGCTGTAGCCAGGAGAGAAAAAATTCTCAGCTTTCTGTCTGTGCCTCTCAGTGATGCCCAGCTAAAAAACTGATCAGTTCTGTTGTGTTTGTTAGCTGACCTGTTAATAACTTTAAATATGTTAGTCCTCCACGAGCTGCACCTGCACTGCTCAATGCATCGAACTCTGGGATGCTCAGCTCTGGTGGTGCTGGTTACAGGTTGCCTTGCTCTGCGGCCCGTTTGATGGTCCAGTGGCAAAACCATTATACTGTGTATGTGGGGGGGGGGGGGGGGGTTTTATATTTTTTTTTCAATCCCTAATGACATCTCTCTTTTTAGGCAGCAAATCAAGGGTGTTTCCATAAATGCTTCACTTTTTGTTGTTGTTGTTGTTTTGGGGTTTTTTGTTTTTTGGGTTTTTTTTTCAGAGTGAGGGAGAGAAAGGGAGGGCTCTGTTGAAGTCCCTTAGGAAGGTGATTTCATATCATGAAATGGAAGGTACAGGCAGTGTGCAGGTGAGCGGGAGTGCTTATCTGTCTTTGATACCTGCAGAATGGTGTGGGTCACTGGCAGACAGATTTGGTGAGGCCTCATCCTGCCAAAGGCCCTAAGATTAGCTGTCTTCAGAAACGCACCCCAAATCTATTTTGGATGAATGAGCTGATTTGCTTCAAAAATGAGTCCATGAGTCGAGAAGAAAATGGTGAAACTCAGTATAAGTCTAGTATACATCTACACACTTTCCTCAATTTCCCAGCACTCACAGCGCAAGTCATAGATGTTCACGTGGCTACAAATGAAGATTAAACATAGCAAATGTTACTAGACAGATCTAAAATAGCTTGTGTCCTCTGTATATTCCTGTTCCACCACCCTGCAGGTACCTGGTTTTCAGCAGAGTTGCTTGCAACGCCCTTGGGAAAACACCTTTTTTATTAGAAAATGCTGATTCCAATACTATATGAAAAATTTAAAAGTATTTATCCCCAAAGCAATGTGATAAGCAGCTAATAAATTTACAGATGTCCCCACCTTAGTTTCTCTGCTATGAGGACTAACTCAGAGAGGAAAGCCAGGGATTTGAGGGAACACAGGAAGACATATAAACTGCAGCTACACATCTGGCTGAAGCCTGGGCTCCTGGAAATCTCCAGTTTCTTGGCAGGTGGTCATGGATACCCATACTCTCCTCCTTTGGGGATCTGGGAGTTCTGTGTGGTGGCAGGCATCCCAGCAGGGCTTTCCAAGTCTTCAGCAGGGCTGTAAATCCCAGTTTTTCTGAGATCCTCAGGATTTTATATTCCATGGACCAGAAATCCCCCCAGGCCTTGAGAATTAGGATTATCAAAAAAACCCTCCAAGGTAATGCCGTGGACTCCACTGCTAGATATGCTCTTTTGTTTAGAAAAAGAAAATATAGAGAGGCTGGGCTTTTGACTCCTTCAGGGGTGCTGCCCAGCCTTTTGGCTTTAGCAGCACCTTTGGTGCAGTGGATGTGCCCCCCAGCTGAACATCCTTCAGTGCACTGGGCACTCTTTGGCTCTCCCCAAAGGACAACTTCTGTTCCCAGCCCATGGCTACAAGACACGTGTCCTCCTTCCAATGTAACATCCACTTCATCTTATCTGGATGACAAATTTCAGGCTTTTGAGATGCTATCGCCTCTAGTTTTCACATGTTTTGAAGTGCTGCTTTAACATAAGCTATCTAAAATAGTAGTTAACAATCATATACTAAGAAAATTAATACATACTTGAGGTGTGAATGATGTATATCAATGATATTCAATGCATTAGATTTTCTCTGCTGATAACTGCCAGTGAGAGTATCACATATTTTATAAGGCTCTATCCACTAAAGAGGTGCTGTTTCTAACTGTGGGGAAAAAAAAAAAAAGGTGTATTTTTAACTCCCTGGGTTGCTGTTGTGATGTCTAAATTACCATTAAGATCTACTCTGAGTTCCCAGATGCAGTCAGAGGCATTTTGTGTGTTTCAAAACAGGACAACCAGACTGACTCACACACCTTCTTTTTTTTTTTTTTTTTTTTTTTTAAGGATTTTTTTTTGTTTGTACTAAACTTTTATTTTTCAAGCAAATGTCAGAAGTTCACAGAAATAGGTAGTGTATCCAGTGCAGGCTAGAGGAATTAGTCCTATGAACAGATGTGGATTAAGAAAGGCTAGAGGACTGAGCTAAGTTCTATGGGAACACAGCAAGGTACAGAGCTCAATGCCGCAGCGCTATAATGAGATTATAGTAGGTATTGTAAGTGCCTGGTTTTGAAGGATGATGTCTTTCAGCCCAGTGAAGGGCTAAGAGTAGATACAAACTGACTGCTCTCCAAAGATATGCCATTGATTACCCATTGATTTGCCAAGGACTAAACACCTAAGTATATAATTTTATACAATTTATAGAATTTTATTCAGGAGTGTGTTCCCAATAACATCAAACAGGGGCTTCCCACAGAAACCTGAGTCATGCTAATAGACTACTTTACATAGGATTGCCGCTGCAAATATACCAAAAAAACAAATGCCTAGAAAAGCTGATGGAATGGCAACATCTGGGAGACCATCACTACACTCCTGGGCCCAGATGCTCCAGCAGCCCTTGAGTTTTCCATGGGGGAGAGGATGGTAGGGGCCTTCTCTGGCCTGTGGGTCCTCATCCAGAGGTGGTTCCCATAGCCCAGCTTCCCAGGAAGGACTCAGTGTGAGGCTGGTTTGTCCTGTGGCGGTACCCTTGGCCTTGATGTTTTGTGTTACTTCCTGCCCTGTTTCTTCATCTGGCTCATACCACGTGCATCATCACAATACTAAACCAGTAAAACTAGTCCTGTGCAAAGTCAGGTTTAGAGCCAGATGTGCCAGAGCCTACATTACACCTATTGTGAGACTTAGTATTTGAAAAGTGTTGTGAGCAAAGAACTCACCATTGTCACTTTTTAAAAATGTTGTCCCTTTTCCTGCCACCACTGTGAATCATTGTCGTATAATAAAAATAAGCTACATTATGACTACATGGAGCCAGTGATTTGAAATTCTAATTGCTATCGTCATCTCCCTTACTTAATTCAAGAAAGAAAGGTTACAATGAATGGGGAGGAGAAAAGTCTTCTCTCAAGCCGCAGGACTCTTCTTTCAAGCTTTTTGGTCATCGATACACACTGTAGTGACACAGGTCCTTGTGAGGCTAGATTAAATGAACTTTAACAAGATGTTCTTTAAACACAAATTCAGCAAATAACAATGCACTTGGCAAAAAGTATAAAAATAGTGTTTTGCCAGTACCTGAAGAAACGTGTGAAATTATTAGTTGCAAAAACATTCATTTCCACTTACAGAGCAAAAATTTGTCAATAAAATCAAGTTGTTTGATTGATTTCAGTTTTTCTTAAGTCATCCAGGCCTGCTACAGCCATAGATTCCACGTTAAAATCTATTGCAATTTCATTTATTAAACATTAAAAAAAATCACACAAGCAGATGCCATACTCTTAAATTTCTTGTGGCTACAATTGACTTGTAATAAAATCCCTTAGCGCATTACAAAACAGGGCTGTCAAGTCATAACAGCTCTATTACTGCTTCTGCTTCAGTCTCTGCTAGTCTTTGTACAGACTGCCAAAATTTTCACCTACCCAAGGGAAGTTATATTCAACAACAGAGAAGGGGAAATTGTGCTCAGATGAGTTGCTCTCTCATTACTAAAATGGTGAGGGTGGAGGGAAAGCGAGAGAAAAGCTATGGACTGATGAGCAGCAGGAGAGTAATGTGCAATCTTGGTTTTTCCTCCTCTTTGTGATTCATAGAATGTCGGGATTTTTTAACAATAACAAGGCAAGGCTTAGCAGTCTGGTGGCAGAGGGACCACCCTTGGACTTGGTGAGAATCAGCCATGATTAAGGCATCAGTGATATTAATGTCCTTCTGAGACACTTCCAGCAAGTCTTGTCATTTGTGGGTGCCTGGCATACCAGGGAAATGGGAACGATACTTCTCCTTCCGTCCAAAGACTTTTCAAGAGTAGGGGTGGGAAGAACTGTGTGACTATGGGTGAATCATGCAGCCTGAAGCTGAAAAGACGACAGGTTTTCTGCCTTGTCCCATGTCTCAGCTACACCAAATGATTTCTGTGAGATACCAGTCTACTGATTTCTTTAAAGTCTTCAAAGACAAAGGCTTCACAGCTGCTTTTGCTGCTGATTTTGAAGCTCAGCTAGTGTCCAAGTGAAAACTTCTGAGTTATCTAACAGTTACACCCATCATTGCATTTGGTTTTTTTATTTGCTGTGATTTAATCACTCCCACCCTCTGTATAAAACTGACTTAAGGGATGTTAAGAAGTTTAAACAGAAGGAATAAAATTTTCCAAAGTAGTCCTGAGAGCTTCCAAAATGCAATGACAAAACCAATGAGAACCAAAGCTCCTGAGGTTTTTAACGAAGTCCATACTGCTACCTTGTCTCTCCTCTGTCGCTGGGGCACAACTGATATGCACAGAGAATGAAATTCAGTAAGATTCAAATGATGAGCATTTTCCTTAATGAAGTACTTTGCCACTGCTCACTGCTTTGCCTTGCCAAAACTGACTATGCCCCAGCAAGGACTGAGAAGCCATTGTGCCAGGTGCTGGCACAATGTCAGGAACGCCTGACACAGAGCTCCCAAGTTTGCAGCCTGAATGAAGTACCCTCCCTCGCCACCACTCCCTGCTGCTGCTGCCGCTTTGGGCCCTTCTGCAGCTAGGGAGCAGGCCTGGAAATCCCATCCCCAACAATGAAATCGTGGCCTTCAAACCGACCCCTGGAGGCCAAGGCACTGTGGTGTGCAGTGCCATGGATATGGTGGCTGGGATTCACCACCAGCTAGCAGGAGACTGTCTATGGCTCAGCCAAACTCTTGACAAGCATTGGCGTGTCTGACCCAGGGAGATCAAAACAAAAGAGAAAACCCCCAGATTTGTCAGAACATTTTTTTTACTTTTATCTTTTTTTTTTTTTTTACCTCTGAGGGTTGGATAAATTGTACGTGGTCTAAAAAGAAAAATATGCGCACATTAAGCTTATAATGGTAGTCATAACTCTCAGGGGTGTTTCTCCAAATCACAGTTGGACTTTTACAATATGCAGAACCCACTTTTAAGACATCTCATTCTACTTTCTCACAAATGCAAAGTGCTGGGCAATTATTGCAAGGTTGGAAATGCCGCAACCCTTGAATGACACAAGTTGATATGTTTTTCTTCCAAAAATCTTACATTCTTACGCTCTGCAAAGAGATTTATAATGCACTGTTCCCATTCCACATCCAAGGCCCTGCATAGCATCTCTGGAGAGAGTGGTAACTTTAGCCCTCCGTCCATACTCGGCTAAGGCTAAATGAAGGAAACAGGAATGCTTCCCCCGAGTCCTCTACTTCTGCCTCTGATTTTACTGAGCTTGGTATTTCAGGTAGTTAAGCAGATCTTTTTTTTTTTCTTACTCTTCCATTGAAAAATTAATCTGTCCTTTACAAATTGTAGGTGAAATTTCTGACAAGTCTCCTGAGATTATTCAGATTCTTTTGTACTGGAAGATATAGTTTTTCTCTGCATAGTAGTGGCAATCTCTTCCTCAAGATTGAAGGCTAACAAACATTCAGCCTAAAACATAGAGTGCATTTCATGTAACTGGTGATCCCAGTCCATGCCATTTTTATTGGATAAATATTTAAAAAATTACAGTTTCAGTATCACAGAAACTCAAAACATTTACACACATACAGCCCTATCATAGCAAACTCAATGTGTTTTCCAGTGTGACAAGAACAGTTACTTGGAGAAAGAAAGAAGTCACATCTGTTGATAAAACAATAGAATAGTAGTAATTGGTTTTGGAAATTTCCTTTTGGGCAAGCTGCTAAGATATTTTTGACCATTGATTCATTTGGCTCTGTGCCTGCTGAGTCAGGGTATTGAATGGACACCAAGGACATGGACTAAGAAAGTGATCTAGTTTTCAGATTGCTTCATCAAGTCAGAAAGATTGGGAGAAAATTTTCTCAAGTCTATTGTTTCACTAGTTTCTCACAAGATGAAACACTTTTGTTCTGTTTTGAACAGCATCCCTCGTGGAGCTGTATCTACTACAACCCACAAGATCTTTATTTTCAGAGCAATGAATTAAAAGTATTTAATCCATAATTTTAGTGCTTCCCTAGAAGGCACTTAGCAACAAAAGATATAGCCAAAATCATCATATGGTATCATTAGGAAGCCATATAACAGCTAGTGATTGACTACACGAAAAAACGTACAGATCTGGGCCAAGAAAAGAATCCTGCGAGAGAGGTTCCTCCAAACAGGCACCTAACAGGTACCGGTGAAAACTGGCGTGTCATTGAACTGGGTAGACTGGAGAAAAAGGAGGGTTCTTTTGGTGGTGAGCTCACCATAGTTAAAAACAGTCTACATACATACAATGACACATTTTTCATAGCTTTGCCCAAAAGGCACTTCAGGCTAAGAGTGCTTAAAAAACCTCCAGCAATAGGTATTGTGGCAGCCAAAGAGAAGCTAAAGAACTATTTGCATTCATAACATCCATATATTTTATGTCCAAAGCCACAGCTAAGATAACGTATCCTGGTCTATACAGTGTAGACCTACATCACCATCTAGCATGAGGCAACTTAAGCACTAATAGCATGGAGGACCTGGTTAGCATGTGGATGCTATTAAATGTCTTTTTCTCAGCAGAAATGCATACCTTAGCCAGCTATGGTACTTGTTTGGCAGAGCATATATTGAGGAGAAACCACAGGAGAAAGAATACACTCTACTTTGGGATGTGAAGGGTAGTGAAGGTCTCTGACTTTTTGACCCCCGTGTTTCAGAATGTCTTCCTTCTGCCTGGGGACGAGATAGCTTGCCTGGCCTGCTTGCAGCATAAGCACCAGGAAATTTATAAAGCTGTGTTACATGTTACAATGGTTGGCTGGTGCCAGGAACAGTAGTTTACTTTGATTTGATGCCTCTGTTCTATTTTGAATTATTTTATTCTTATATTTTTGTTTAAAGTAATCTAATTAGTTACAGTTCTTTACATAGTCCAGGGTGAGGAGGTGTTCACATACTCATTTTTAGTGTCTTTAATATGCTTGGTTTTTTTTTTTTTAAATTATGGAATCTTAGATGAAGTGGATAGCTTATATATGAGGAAGAATTAAAAAGGGGCAGAAAAATAATTTCTCTGTGGGCCAACTCTCTTCCCAAAAAACCATATGCACAATGACAAAATGAAAGTTGAGAACAGAGAAAAAGAAAATGAATCAAGTAATGACAGAAGCTTAAAAAAAGAAACAAGCCCCAAACCCCCAAGAAAACATCTATATCTAAACCTCAGAAAGAGATTTTATTTGTTCATATTGTTTCCTATTTCCATTTGACTTCCTTGGCAGGTTGCCCAGCACTGCATCAGTCAGAGGAAAGGAAGTTACAGTATCACATTATTGTAGGGATTGAATTTTATTGCTTTGCTATTACAATTAGGCAAGTATTAACTTGGTTAATGAGGCATAACTTTTTTTTTTTAAAAAAGTATATACAGCTGGGAATTGTGGATTAGTCCTTCACTAAAGGCCCCAAAAAAACCTTTATGAGAGTGAAGGAAGGAGTTTAAAATTAGTAAAATAATAAAAGGTGATGCAACTGTAAAGGGGCATACTTTAGTATGGGAATCATAACTGCTGATTAGCTAACAACCAGCCTGAGAGGAAGCTGGATGTTTTAGTAGTGACCAAACCTGCTAGCAAATATCCAGCTAGCTGTGTGAAAAGCCACTCAGACACTTCAGAAAAGATGGGGAGAACGCCAGGGTCCCTGCTTTACTAGCCTGTGCATGGGATGCCTATTTACTGTCCAAATTACGAGCTAGAGAGGCACTATCCCTCTCAGTAATCCAAATTTTTCATGGATTTTGTTGGGGGGTTTTGTTGTTGCTGGGTTTTGGTTTTTAATTCGCTTTTGTTTTTAAGCATCTGTTTTTATTAAAATGATATCATTCTGTGGCTAAAATTATTATTCTACCACTCTAAATCCCAAGTGGGAGGAAATGTCTACACTGAACATGATTTATAGGGAAAAAAAAATCATAGAGGAATTTAAATGTCTGGTGGGACTCCACATAGTTAAACTTGTATGGTAAGAGATCAGAAATGGAAAGCCCAGCAAGTCAAGCAACTAACAGTAAAACAATTGAAATACTGCTTTGACTCTATTATATCACTTCTGACATTTCCCACACTGATTTTTGGGTTCTCCAGTAGGTTGGGCCACAAGACACAGTGGATGGGCACCGCCTCTCACCAGCGCGGGGAGGAGGTGGTCGGGACAATGCTTGGTGGGCATGGCAGGTACTGCAGGAGGAAGGGGTGCTGTGACACACAAAACTTTTGTGGTTTGAGCCTAATTTTGGGGCCTATTGAACAGCATGAGGGAAGAGGGGCGCTCTGAGAGCAATAAAAGTGAAAAGAGTGAACCACTCTGTGGAAAAAAAATTGCTTCAAGCTATACCCAAGGACTCACTTCTAGTGGGTGGGGAGGGGAGAGAGGCAAATTTGCCTCAGGGATGCTTATTTGAATTCCTGGTCAGACTACGGCGCAGAGCTACCAGACCTCCATTTTCTTTCTCATTCAAACAAATTGTTTTTAGCATATATATGTTTTTTCTGGCTTCATTTCAGTTCTGTGCCTTAAAATTAAATGTTAAAACTCTTGTGCTCATGCAAACACAGTGAGACTAAATGCTTAGTTTTCATCTTTGAGGGCCTCGTGCCAGAAGAAATCCAGCCCTGTGGGGAGGGATGGGCTGGGACCTGCGCAGCATATTGGGGTGAGGACTGCAGCTCCCCTAAGGTGGGTGTTTGGCTGAGGTGTTGAAGAGGCAGTGCCTTCACAGCATGAATGGCTGCTCAGCAACACGGAGGCACGTGTCACGTGCCAGTTGAGAAGCAGCCTCAACGTTGCTACAGAACAATTTTTTCTGGGAAGGATATGTAATATTTATTAGACTAGCAACCCACAGGCACCTTACGTACACAGGATGATGACACTTACGGGGGCCTGAGTCCTCATGTCTGATGCTTCACGCACACATATGCTTTACTGTTGCTGCTACCCATCAAGGCTTAGCGATTAATCAGCTCAGATACAAGCCCAGCATCTGCTTCTCTAAATCCCCAAATATTAAGAATATAAAGCTCTGGTTATTTCACACTCTCTTGCAAACATACACTTTTGAAAGTGTTGCAGACTAAACTCAGTATTAATCATATTAATCACAGGTTCTTGGTGGGTAAAGTCGAGTGGCTCACTTTACTGAAGAAAAAACTGAGCTTTCTAATAGTATTATGATAAATTGGATGGAAGAGGAGTGGAGACAAAGGATATTTCCCCCCTTCCCCCCTCCCCACTCCCCTTATGTAGATAGCAGCAGAGTGAATGAAATATTTCTAACAATCCCAGACAGTAGACCTCAACTACCTTTGTAGGATGCTTGACCTTACCATCCAACTTCAAAGTCATACAGTAGTGATGAACCTCATTTGGTCAGTCTAATTAAAAACAGATGGAGTGGAGACAAAGGATATTTCCCCCCTTCCCCCCTCCCCACTCCCCTTATGTAGATAGCAGCAGAGTGAATGAAATATTTCTAACAATCCCAGACAGTAGACCTCAACTACCTTTGTAGGATGCTTGACCTTACCATCCAACTTCAAAGTCATACAGTAGTGATGAACCTCATTTGGTCAGTCTAATTAAAAACAGATAATGAAATTTGCTAACCAAACAGATGTTAGTCCATGCTTCTTTAATGGTAACTCTTAGTAGTTGCTTGCTTGCAAAAATTCAAGACATAAGCTGAAAACCTAGGCATGCAGCAAAAACATTTGCCTGTATGTATTTTATTTTTATTCTACAATGAGCAATTCTAGGAGTCAGATCAGAACAAGTGATCAATGCATTAGGGTATGCAGAATCTGTGAGATTTACTACTCCAGCTTAGGGGATTATCCTGAGGTTAGCCACTAGCTATTCTGGAGAAATCATGGAGCCCAGGCAACCAGTGAAGAGCAAAGATCATCCCGAGCTTTAAAAAGGGAGAAAAACAGAGCCAGGCAATTATGGGCTAGGTATGCTAACCTCAAATACCCAGAAAGATATATATATATATATATATATCTTCCACAATACATTTCTAAGCAGCTGCAGGATTACAAGGTCTTCAGAAACCAACAAAGATTTGTCAAGAATAAACAAATCATGTCAAACTCACCTAATTTATTTCTGTGACAGGATAATAAAAAAAGGAGTAGATGTGATTTATCTTGTCTTTAGTAAGACTTCTGGTGCTGTCCCACATGACATTCTCATGAGCTAACTGGGGAAATACGGGCTATTATGAAAACACTGTAATGTGAAAGCAGAGAGAGTTGAAAAATCTTGCCTACTGAGTATTCTTCATTTATCAGAGGTTCTCTGGTCATTAGAAAAGCATAAAAAAAAAAAAAAAAAAAAGGGCTGTCCATGTTGTGTCGGGCGGTTCC
>NW_010393640.1:185200-186188 GCF_000710305.1 Buceros rhinoceros silvestris | reverse complement strand
AAAAAAAAAAAAGGGCTGTCCCTTGTGTTTCGTGCTGTTCACTGATTGCATTAGCAACCTGGATGATGAGCACGTGCAAGTTTATACTCCTAAGATAAACATACTTAAAATGGGAAAATATAATTCATTAAGAAATACACAAAGAATTGGACTAGAGAACTGAAAAAGGAACTGAGTGCTCACAGTTAAATGCAGAATTACTGACCAGGCAGTGCTGGTTTGGAAAGAATCTGAGGAATTATAGTGGCTCAGAAAATTAAGGGAAGTCAATAGTAGTAATTTTTTCTGAATTAATAGGAGTGGCATATGTGAGACAGCAGAAGTAACTGTCTGATTCCACTTGGCACTACTTAGGCTTTTACTAGTTTAGATATCTGCATCTGGGCATCATCCTTAAAAAGTAATGCAAAGTGGAAAAATGTCACTTGGACATTACTAAAAAAAAAAAAAAAGCATATCCAAGTTTGTGGAACTGATTATCAGCAATTTATCCCTTCAGATCTGAGCTGAGACATGGTGGTGGGCTGCAAGGCATTTCCTTGTTCTGCTGCTCTTCATATGCATGCATCTTACTGCCATGCCAGAACTGGCTGTGAGTATTAATACCATTTTACAATAACGCAACAGTTACAAAAGCATTAATATCCACTGCACCCTTTGGGATATAAAGCAAATACAATATACCAGTAAGGCAAAAGGGATAGATGCAAGTCAGTGTAACAATTGCTGAAGGGAAACCTATTGGCAGTGTAAATAGTTTTCATACTGCACAGATTAGACCAAGAGAGCTGCTTCCCTGTTTTTCAAGTATAGCATTGAAACCCACTCAATAGAAGTTAAAATGACACCATATGTACCCACTGTAGCACAGCATGAGGCATGCTGCTGTTTCAAAGAAAAAGTGGATTTCATTCCAGCTGTTGTCATTTAAAGTTAAGTATCAAGACAAAATGCCCCCCCCCCCCCCAAAAAACCAACTGCAACACCT
>NW_010393640.1:167545-185148 GCF_000710305.1 Buceros rhinoceros silvestris | reverse complement strand
AAATATAAGAAAAAAAGCCCCCCCCCCCCCAAAAAAAGCATGCTACATCCATGTCCATAAAGTTTATCAACTTACAGACTCGAGGACATATATATCATTCATTGTTTTGTACCAGTAAGCACAGTAGTATACAAAAGCATGCAAAATCATTTATGGTACAGAAAAATCCTCTAACTTCACTCCTCGAGTAACTGGTGAACATTCAAACCACTTCTGATTTTCCAGAATGATAATTCCTGAGATGCAAAGTTGAGTTGTATATGTTGGCATTTTCAAAGACACTGTACTTCAGGGAACCATACAGAAACAACCTTGTAGGGACATAACAAAACAGGAGTAAAATATTATCTAATACAGATACTCAGAGGCAAGAAAAGTTCGTGGGGTTAAATGACAGTAAGCGGTGGGCTTTTTTATTTTGTTGAAACGTACATCTTATACTGGATTCGACATAGTAATAAGATGAAAAGAGGTCCACTGGCAAGGGAGGAAAAAAAGCAAAAGTTTGGAAATACTTGACACAACTAAAATAAATGACAACTTTTCCAAAATCCCATAGACAGGCTGTAGTAAATGATGTTTTTCCGTATCCATGGCGAAAGTGAAGTCTTTGACTGATGCAAGTCAGTTTAGCACAAATGCTGCTCTGTCTAGTTAAAACCTGCACTACTTGTTTCTTTTAATAGATAATATAAGTACTACCCAGCTTTCACTCCAAACCCATGCTTTAACACTCAGAATTTATCCGTATTTAGTTACAATTTTATCACACTTCTCTAATCAAATAAATTTACTTTGTCCTCCAAGCAATCACCTCAGTATTCCAGTATGTAAAAAATACTTTCATTATGTTTATTATAAAAATATAAATGTTTCCACTACAAATCATTTTACATTAGTAAGAGGCCATCTACAATTGCACAATATATAATCTAAATGAGTAAGTAATGCTTTGAAGTACAAGTTAAAGTAAATACATATTGGCAATCAAATCACATCTATACATTGCTTATTGAATGCTAAGTAACAGCACAAAACTAGATATGTTAACAGAAATAAATAAAATGGAAACTATATTTAAAGATACAAAACCAATAATACCGTATGTCATTCTATGAGTAGTTGCATTTTGCTTGATGTTGGTAACGGATGCAAGTCCTGTACAGGAAGATGGCCGCACGAATTCTAGTATCTCTACTCCACAATGAAGAATTGTACACTGCTATGTATACATATGTACATGGGGACAGGGAGTATAGGATGCTTGCAACAGAGGCCACTTACAGTACAAATCAACTTTTTGACAGGGAGAGAAAACTGAATGTATTTTAAAACTCTCTACTCCTAATAACAAAAAAAAAAAAAAAAAGGAAAATTGAGTCTCTTTTTTCCCCAAGCATCAGTGAGATTTAACCTTTTATGCTGAGCATGCTCTAACAGTGGAACACCATGATACTAAGAGAAAATTGAGGGTGGTTGGTGCAAAGTTTTCAGTCATCATCAAAAACTCTAAGAACCGGTTCTGTGTTTCCAGAAGCATTCACAGATGTTTTCTCCCCACCCCAGCCCCCTTGCCCCCACTCTCCAGTGGCGGAATGAAGCTGAAGAGAAAAATCACGAGGAGTATGTTATAAAAAGCTGTCCCCACACAGACTATGTCTGGAAGTGGATTTTGGTGACTTAAAACCACTAACAATGTCTGATTTAGAGCAATCTCAAACTGTAGAAAAGAAAGATTCTGAATGAACTAAGCAATGGAAAATACAGCTTTTCTATTCAGCATGCTGCATTTCACAATAGACTGTGGCAGATCAAGAGAAGTGTTCTTTACATCTTAAGTGCTTTATTTTAATTTTCTTCCATTTTTCACTTTTTATTTCAACTTACTTTAAAACTCATTCATTTTTCATTCATAAAATATTACTAATTATTTATCCCGTGACTGTGTTTCAAATCCAGTCCTTTACAGCATGCTCACTGCCAACACTCATTAAAAAGTCTCTAATTCTGCTTCTACTTAGTAATGTGTGATAAACACTGTGTCTCTACATTTTTTAAGTCCTGGACCGACAAAGAACAATTTAAAAGCTGTTTCAGCCAGATCAGTCCTAGGAACAGATTCTTCCATTACTTTTGTGACCTATGCTACAAAGAGCTTCGAAAACCAACCCAGTACAGAAAGCAAGCATGACTAGTTACCTGCTTCTGCATGCAGAGTAAAAGGTGGCGTGCCATATAGTCATCTGCTTCCCACACAGGCGTGGACTTTTAGGGATTCACTTTTATTCATCATAATTAAGTATAGATTCCAGCATGGCAAGTTGGGAATCAGACTAGGTTCCACTAGTGCCCAAAGCCTGATGTCTGCATGCCTGGCATCACATCTAGAGCATTAAGAAGCTCACCTGCACATAGCAAAAATGCCTCACACTGTGATTTAAACCACTCATTCTCAGAGCAAAGAGTCACTTCTGCTCAGAACTGGGACTGATGCACTTCAGAGCAACACCTTAAGAGTTCACTATTGGGAAGATGCTGAAGATGGGTGTGGCTCTGAAATCATATCTTCTGGGCTCCTTTTCCACTGGGAGACATGAATGCTCTCCTTTCTGCTTTCTTTCAAGTAACAGGTGCCTAAGAATCTGTGTCAAAAACTCAAGTCCCCTACAGGATGGCAGCACCTGGACAGAGGTCTTCTAGCTTAGCCTTAGGTAAAATTACCTACCAAAGCCCCATTTCACAGCCTAAGTTCTCCTTTTAAACAATATACTTTCCTTGGCTGCAAGTCACCACCTCAGTGTGACTACCAGCAGCTGTCCACAAAGTAGTACACCTCCCAGTTCCCAGCACTGGAAGCAGAGCCTGCCAGACAGAAGCCAGAAATGGACCACTCCCCAGAGAAGTCAAAAAGCATCCTCAGTTATGAGGAGGATGCAACCTGACTCTTTTTTATGTTTACTAAGCAAATCTCCTACCTGAACACCACCTGAGAATAGGGGTCCTTCTTTTGACAGGAAAGCAGGCCTTTGGGAAGAAAATTAGATGTATTTGCTTGACCAAAGCAGATACTGATCGAGAGATCAATATGCACATAACTCTGCCAAAACTCAAGCCTGGGTTAAAATACCACTCACGGCAAATGGAAGGAATCTCAACAAGTTCAGAGGCTTTGTCAGACCTGGAAAAAAGACCATCTTTCTTTCCTCCTGTATCTCCTACATGATGTTATGAGAATAAAATAATCTAGTAATTTACCCTCAGGCAATTTCTCAGGTTGAACCAATGAAATTTTGATAACATTTGGCACTTGGCAATAATGCAGCCAGGTTAAGGTATTTAAGCATAAATATAAACAATAATGGAAAAAACAAAGGAAATAAATAAGTCTTTTAAAAGTTAAGACTTGTTTCTATTTAAATGAACACAATTAGGGAAGCTAACAAAATGGCAAAAATGTTTTGTCAACTAAGTCAAAGTAGCTACAAACTTTATTTCTGTGTTCCTTTCTGAAGTTGAAACAGCATGTTACAATGACATTATAGTAAATATGGCCAGAGAGGTTGTGAGGTATAGTCCTCTATTTTACTTGCTTCTAAAGAAATAAAATACCTGTTACAGATCTCTTCTGTATAAAAATACTGCAAGTCTTTCTTTCTTCTTGTTTGCCGCATAGATCAAATACACAAATCCATGGATTTTTCATGGTATTCAGTCACTTAAAATTCAAATGGCTCTAGGTTTTAGTATCACTGATTTTTACTTGGAAGGATTTTTTACACATTTTTCCTTTTGAAATTTACTATCTGCATTAACAGTCAGTCAAAAGCACCCACCCTTTAGGATTAACAGATAGAAAACAAGTTCACTCCTAATTTTAAGGCATGTATACTCAATATTTGAGTGTCTTAGTGGGTTTGAAATTTCAACCATTATGTTTCCAAAGCTGTTGCAAAGAACTCCTTTAAATTCTGCTGTATATCAGCCATCATTTTTGCCCTGTGATGCAACTTTTCTTTTTTTTTTCTCTCCTGAGCAACATTATTTTGGTACATTACACAGGAACAGGGCTGTTCTTTGTATGAGTTTCTAGAGCTTTGATACTGCTAACAATCTTCTTTTGAGGCCCCACAACTGTAACGCCGACTTTCTTCATGTCACTGGAAAAAAGAGAAGATGCACCAGGTGAGTAAGTATACTGTCTATGTGTTTCCTAGCACTGATGTGAGCAAACAGCAATCAACTGGCTCATCTTATATTACTGCACTGGCGGAGCCTCTAGGTACGGTGATATTGCTGAAACACAAGCCCGGGGACAAAAAATACTGAGAACCATTGCACGAAAACAGCAGGAGAGCAGAGAAAAGAGTAAAAACTCATTTAGCCTTCTTGTGTTTGCTTACCTGGAAAAAAAGACAATGAAAACAGTGTTCTCCAGTGATACATGCACTGGGATTTAGAGGCGAGCTGCAATCTTGAGCCTCTCTACCATCTCCAACCCCCTGTCAGCCTGATAGCTTTTCCTGAGCAGTGCGGACATCTTGCCATTATGTGCTGGGCCCTCTGAATGGTTGTCTTAACTCTGACAGCAGCACTGAGAATAATGGCTACATGGCCAAGCTTCCAGCATCTACCCTGTTTTCCACCCCTCGTTTCTCCAGGCTGTCCAGTCTCTTTGTTCCTTGTGCAACACAGAAGTGGTTTAACACTCGTGAAGGGCTAATTAACCAGTGGCTCACAGGAAATTGAGCATTCCTAGAGGATTTCTGCACTGTCCCCAAAGGGTAATTGTTATAAAAAGCCATTAGCAGCCTTTTTATAGTTGCAATAATACACTAATTAACAACATTGATGTGTTTAATTGTCGGTACGGCATCTGCTGCTTACTGCTTAATAACTTGGCCCAACAGGGAATCAAGATTTCCTTTGGCAGTAAGTTCATAACTGTACTTGATGCCTTTTCAGGTGCAGAGAGAACATTACCCTACTCTTCCTTATCACAAGAACAAAGATGGATTGCATTTAAATGCAATAAAATTGCCAGTTGTAAACTTCCAATTTTAGTATATTTAAATGTCAAAACTGGAGGCAGGAGGGAGTTCAGCTCCTGAATAATTACGAGCATGTAGGAGGAAAGCAGCTACAAAGAGCTTGCTCGCTGTCTCACCTGGTTTGAAGGAATATGGGACAGGCAATAAAGAAAAGACTGGAACATGTGCCAGCTGTGGGGAAATAATAGATTAACTCCTAAACTATGAGGGGAAGAAAGTAATGCTCATGTACTAGATGATGCATGGTGCTACTGCATTAGAAGAAACTAGGAATTTCCTTGTAATCTAACAAAAAAGCTATGGCACCAAGGCCTTCAACAGTCACCATAGCACCCAGGTTTCCTGCACATATATTGCAACTACAACAATAATTTACATTCATCTCTTTAAATGTAAAAATATTTCAGCTAAAAACTGGTAACTCCATATAAAAATGCTGCACTTATGCTTATATGTAAACTTATGCCTCTAGCCACAACCAGTGATGAAGAGCTGTAGTCAATTCAAACTTACTCTGTAGAAATCTTGGCTATTGTATCACAGGTACTGTACTCCACGCCTGTGAAAATATCTTTGCACTGTCCTGTCCGGAAACCATTGAGCCAGTCACCTGTCGTGCGGAAGGCTGAAACATCAATGTTACTTTGGTCCAGGAGAAGATTTGATGGCCTGAAATAAAAAAGAATATGATGAAAGTTAGGGACCAGGGATACACGTGGATTTATTTTGTGACTACACTCAGCACTGGCATCAGCAGGAGCTTCCAGGCTAGACGTGGATTTTCTTTTTGTCTGCAGAAGTTACTTGTTGCTGAGGCCACCACACGTACTCATGCTGGCAGCTCTGACGAATGCTGCGTAATCATCTTGCTTAAGAGCACCAGCTTCTCATACCCACATTTAAATCCCTGAAGTATCATCATTTCATGAAGTGTATTGTTATCTTACAATTTAATGTGTGAAGCACAAAGACAAACCTGATTTATAGTTATGTGATTCAACTATTCCCAAACATCACAAACTGAGCTGAGCGTGTTGGTAGAATTTATGCATATCAAATGTTCAGGGTGTTGCAGCCCACTGACAAATCTGAAATGTTGCTACGAAGTTAGAAGCACACATAATAAGACACTGGTGGCTTTTAAAAAAATTGTATCGTCTGAAAATCAAATGTTAAGTAAATTTGTGAGACAAATATAACTGCACGAGACTTGTATTCTGCAGTGCACAGAGGCAGAAATTAGGAAATTTATTATTAAATACACTTAGCCAAACATAAAATGCAATTGCGATGTCCAGTTTAAAACTGATGCTCACTCTAAGACTGAAATTTCCATAAGGATATCATTTGTCACAAATAATTTAGAAGTGAGAACTGAATCATCCCCTGCCTTTGAAATAAATTTGGTGCTCATGAAGGATGCTAGACTGACACAATTTGCATCCAGGTACTCTACTTAGAAAACAATGACGAAACCAGTACAAAACAAACAAAACCAACACAATTAATTAAAAAAGACACAACCGTGTTTCTTTGCCCATGTAAACCTTTTCCATCTGCGTAAGTCTTCTATAAGCTTCTTCTTAAAACAACAGTTAAGTATATAACTTTTTATCAAGGAGGAATATACTGCAGCTGACCCTGCACTTTGCATATTGCAAATGGCAAAAATGGTTGCTCCCATATTGATCCAGAAATTCATTTCCACCTGGTATGAATACTCTTGTTTTCAGGCTCTTGTGAGCATACTGTAACTTCTTATTTGAGAGTATCAAGACTAAAAATAAATTCCAGCCTTTCCCCATGAAGTCACCACTACACCTCATTTTAGCCACCTAAAAATAACACAAATAAGCCCAGATAGTTTTCTGAACTATTGCTGCAGTCCACTTCCAGGCAGGGGGTTTGTCCTCTCTGAGACAGGTTTTCCAGGCAAACAGTTTGGAGGAGACACCCAGATCTCAGAGAATTGCTGCCTCTGACGAGCAATACAACCAGTAATTTATTTCTACTGACAAGACATCTTATTAATTCTAGCTAACTTTTTCTCTCAGTGCCAATTAGTACCCTAATGAATTCCATGACTAGTCAGATGTCATTAGAGGCATCAACACTATTTCTGCATTTTTCCCTTCACTGACAGACACGTCCATACTGTACAGGTTTTTAGCCCCATTCAGAAACATATGTGCTCCATTTCAGGTACCTTACGTGTATCTATCTCAGGCTTAAAGATACACATGTGCTTAGCTGTGCTACTATAATGGTGCTGCTACTCACGAGCACAGGAAACTGAACTAGAGGATGTTCAAAGCAGTTATCATTGCAACTTTACAGTCTGTTTTCTGCCCCTTTTTCCCCGTGTCTCTAGTGAAACTTCACCTGCACAGGAGTCTGACTATTACAGCTGAATTCATCTGAAGTGACTTCTGTCACTGGAAAGAAGTGAAAACGAGAAATGGTTAGACTAACACTGTAATTTAACAACAGTGATTATGCACCGTGACAGTTAAGGTGACAGCTACTGGTACTGGAGTACCGATCTGGTTGTAAAACAGGCTCTTCACCCTAAACCCAAGTCATCTCTGAGCACTGGAGAAAACATAAATGAGGGGGAGATTGTAAAGGCACCAAAGAGAACAAAGTATTTAAATACCAGTTAATTTAAGCTCACAGCAGCCTAGAAAATAAAAAAAAAAACCTCGCAATCCCAACACAAGTCTATATTAAGTTTCACCAAGATGAGCAGCACTTCAACAGCATACTCTTGCAGTGTACCTGACTGGCACTTGAATAAGGAGACACCACATCAGTTACACTGAGACTTTCATCTTTTAGCTTGAAGAAAAGAACTATATAGCTTTGCAAAAAAATTAACTTCTGGTATTTGCTACATAGTAAATAGCACCTTTTATTTCTGATGTCTTGCCAGTTGAAGGCAATCACCTGATTTCTTTCAGGCTCATAAAATTATTTTAGTATCTTCTTCCCTTCTGGGATTGCAGGCCATAATTAAAGAGCTCATTAGGTTCTTTAAAATCTTAACTGCAAAATGACAAATTGACATAACACCGCTGTGGATTCACCAGCGATTTTCACCAGGTCTCAGCACGGTGATGTTCCTGATGGGACACCTTTCGCCTGACTCTTTTCCCTCTGGAGCCTAGCCAGGACAAGGAGGTGCTGCAAATGACCAAGATCACTGGCACCAACCACAGACCTCACATCCTGGAAAGAGCCATGGAAAAGAAAGTGACAGAAGACACCAGAAACCTGCTCTACCCCCAAAACGCTATAGAAGGGGAAAGCACAGCATGGGCACACCGACACAAAGACTGAGCTGAGGACAGAAGGTGCAGCACACTTCAGGTTGCTGTTCTCATGCTAAAACCAGATCTCAGACATTGATGTGATGAGCAGCTTTAAACACCCTCCAGTTAAAGGCTCAGGTTTGATAACCTGGCCCAAGATATTTTGATTCAGTAGCTGCACAGCCTGCATCTCCCTCACTACTGTTTGTCCCATGAAGAGCCAATGCTTTTTATTTATATCTTTCTGTGTATAGTGTTTAGAATCCCAAGACATTTATCAAGAGTATTTATGAAGTGTTCTTACTGATAAAGCATGAAGATTTTTTTTTCCCAGCCTAGTATGTCATTTAAACTTAAATCTAATAAAAAAAGGCTTGACTCAAGAATCACTAATGAAAAAAAAGTATAAACAAGTTGAAATAGAACAGGTCTCCAGGATTAGGAATTAGAGTGGCCCAAAAGAGCTTTTATGTTTATTACTTGGATCAAAGTATCACCAGGACAAAAAATATGACCTAATTTTAATGCAAGTGACCTCAGAATAGCCAGCACTGTAAAGTATCATTTTTCTCCTTGTAGTTTCCAAACAAAAATTAGTTACTTTCCTCCTCAGAGAGGACATCTGGACAGTTTATCAATGAACAGGAATTTGTCTCACTGTGAAGAGCCTGTGATGTCTCCTCACATGCACCAAGGGAAAGCTGGGCTTTCAGAGCATCTGCACGCATCGGCAGTTTTTTTCCCCGGACCCAGCCCCTAGACAGAAGGTCTGAACATGAAATTTATGGTCTGGGTGATGTGCGCCATGAGCTCACACTTTACTAGACAAATTATACGGGTTGCAATCCATGCAGCTGTAAACGACGTCCTGCAGGGTTCCACCTGATCTTTTACAGCTTTTCATAAATCAGTACCTACTAGCTTCAGAAGAGAGTCATTAAAAAGAAATCATGGAAATTACATGTTTGCTCAGGGGAAGTGAAACAGAACATTTCCCTCTGTCTTTTTCTTCTCTCCTCTTCTTTTTCTTTTTTTTTAAACTCTTTTTACTTTGTTGCTTTGACCAACTATGATATACCCCATCGTGTCATCTTTTGACAGTCACAGAAAGACTTTCTATCCTGTTCATCCCAACTGTGTGTCTGTCTACAGAGTTGTATTTACTGACATGTGGTGCCCTGAAAAAAACCAGCAAGACTCAGGTTAGAGAGGCAAATTTAACAGCAAGATGCCAGTTACAAAACGCCCTGTGGTTGAAATCTTCCTCTGACTGTGCCCATTATGTTAACAGTTGGAATTAACCTTTGAGTCGTCCGTGGGAAGAACTATAGACTGTTGTCAGTAGCACAGCTTTGTCACAACACAGGGAAACTTTTGCTGCACCATATAGTAACGACAAAGGCCACAGAATACGTCATTAGAACCCTTCCCAATACAGCATGAAAATCTCTGCTCTACTCTGCTCAGCTGCTGCCTGATGAGAAAGGGATATATTAACTTGCAACATCCAGGAACTGAGGCAAATAAAAGGAAAATGTGCTGCTGCTTCTGCATGAAGGGTGGCATTCTAAAAATACACCGAGGAGTTGTGGACACGCAGTCCCAAACTCTGTATTGCAGTGACCTCTCTCTTTCCATCCCTTCCTCCGAACAACACAACCAACCTTCAGTTTTTAAATCTGAACTTCCCCTTCCACAGTCAATTTCTTTTAAAGGGGAAACCATTTAAAAATCATAAAGTAATTTCCTGTGGCAAATTTTAGGTAATTATAAGCTGATTTTGTAAAGTTAAATTGCTCCCTAGGAGGGAGCCAGACCTGGTCTGGACACAAATCCTATATGCTTTATGATTATGTCAAGCTGAAGCACAGAATTCAGGTCTAACAAGGATATCTCCTATTTCAAGAGAAAAATAATCCAAAAAAAGCAACAGCCAGCATAGAAAGAAAATTTTAGTTTTATCTTCTACAACAAGCAGAATCGTAAGTATACATGTGTATCAACAGGAGATTAGTAGATAAATAACATGGTGAGGAGAAGTAGAGTCATTGTGTTTACTTGATTTTCCCTGGACCTTAAAGATAAGAATCTTTGGAGTTCCACCTCTTCACACCCATTTTTAAGGTACTCTTAGCAAAATTTGTAACTTAGTCCCTAAAATACAATTCACCTCTTAGGGTGGCCCATTTGCTTTTCCCACGGAGCTTCATGTCACGCTTCCACACCCTCAGAATAAGCAGGTTGTGACTACTCTCTGAAGTCAAAAGAGAGCTGGAGAAATGAAGAGGGGTAACACAAATAACCAGAGGGGGAAAGAATGCAGGTGAGGCTGATGGCCTGCTGCAAAATGATACCTCTCTCTAACTGTCATCCTGGACTTCTTATTTTCTAGCTCTGTGTTGCCTGTTGGTAAAAAATTTCCCACAGCTTCCTCTAGGATAAAGAGCAAATAAAATTTTAACTGTCCCATAGGTCAGTCCTCCAGTCGTCCCTACTCCTTTAGCTGCCCCTCAGAACATGAATTTCAAGGAGCTTTTATCTTTTCAGCATCCTGGTGGGGTAATAAATCATATGCCTGGGTGTATCAATGCTCCTCAATTTACTTTTTCCCACCACCAAACCACTGAAGGCAAAAAATACCAGTATGTTGCTGAAATGGTTTTCTTTTTCTCGTAATACTGCTTAATCTGTGCTTTTAAGCCGCAGGAGTAACATCACGTGGCCGTTTCCTGGGATTCGCACTAGCTGAGAGACAGACCCTTAACGGCAACCAGGCATTATTGTTAGGACAGTCTATAGGCTCTTTACGAGAGGGAGTTAAAAATGCCTCAGAGAGCTCTTAAAATACTTTTCTGCCTTTTTGCATCTACCATTTGCTTGTGTACGGCCTGCCCTTATATCTTACATTTGGCTCTGCTGTAATTTCTGCAGACTTTCGCTAGAGCATTCATGGCACCAGGCAATGGCTTCATGCAGTTTCTTATCCAGCATTTCCAGTGCAGAATCGCCATTAATGCTAACAAGGGCTTCACGTTGCAAACCCGGCACATCGAGCTGAGAACAGCAGAACAAAATCCCTTGGAATCACAGTAAACAGAAAATGCTCACGCTCAGGCCACCCTCTGACCTGGCTGCATTAGTATTTAAATTACACAGTACCCAACTCGGTCTGCTGTGAATTCTGGTTTGAGTTTCACCAGCAGAGTCAAATCAGAGGTGCGAATCTGCAAATAGACGTTTTACTGTCTCTGTTAACAGCGAGCCCCAGCAACTTCTAACTTTTAAGGAACAATGGCTGATTCCTGCCTGCTTCAGGCATGCGATTAACGGCTGCTGGAAAAGATAGCTGAAAATGGTGCTTTTTTGTCTCTAGCATGTTAACTGACCGAGGTCCTTAAAAATCTCCTCAGTCTGACTTCTGGATTCCCCACACAACCCAAACTGCGATTAGACACCAAGGAGTATAATTTACTGCCATCTTCCATGTAAACTCGTGATTTGTAGTTAGGTTTTTCTGCTCTCCATAAAATCACTATATTATGTTCAACAGACTTCAGAAAGAGGGCTAACATTGCAGACTTACATTACATGAATTCTCTTAGAGCAAGCAGTCCATTTTAGGACATGGAATACACAGCTACTGGGTTTTGAATGAGGTTAAAAATTCACACGTAGACTTGAGTTACACTGTCCTTGGCCAAACCCGGACCCCGTTGTTAATGCCTGGACAACCACGAAGCATAAGATCTCTCTGAAACACTTCAAGTGAAACTGAAATCTCCTTTCTTCAGCCCCCCAGCCTGAAAGTTCTTAACAGGGAGAAGCAAACAAGCGATATTACAGGGGGCCAGCAATATATGCTGAGCACCTGAAGCATTCTGACCCGAATAGCAAAACACAGGAGCTTTTCAACAAAAAGTTCAGCCAAAACAGATAGTCAAAATACTGCTGTAAAAAAGGCTTGAATTATGCTGCATAATGGAGCAGTCTGAATTTCTCATTTGACCTGTTCACTGCTCCAGTTGAGTTTAATTTTCATATATATCTTACCAAGCTAGCATACCGAGAGTTTCCACTAAATCATCAGATTTTAAGTGGAAACAAACATTTTGAGAAGCAAACTTTGAATTTTAAATAGCAGATGATGCCACTGGACATTTAAGAGCAAACATTAAGCTTGACACCAGTGAGAGCGCCACAATGATGGACAACAAAGCACATGTTCAGCAGAGTACACTTGCAATCAACTACTCAGAAATAGTAGGATGTCAAAAGACTGCTCAAGGAAATTACTCCAGTGAATAATTCAAACAACACATCAAATTCAAGAAAATAAGGATAGGGTTGTAAAGAGCTTGCTAAGACATGAAAGAATGTATGAGGAATTATTCACACACATTTTCTATCTTCATCAGTTAGAGTAACTGACCCTGACCCCCCGAATTTCCTGAAGTAGAAAGAATTTCAGCTATGCTTTTTCTGAAAATAAGTGGCTTTCTTGTTTTTCTAGCCTGAACTATAACAATAGCAGTAGAACTTGTATTTTAAATGGAGAACTTCTAACACATAATGGAGATCTGAAACCAAATCTACCTCCAGTGCTGCAGTACAGTCTAGAAATAATGTGTTGGGTTTTTTTTCAATAGTTACATAGTGCCATGAATTAGCAAAAAAAAAAAAAGTATTTTAGGGATTAAAGAAAAACCCACATATCTTTTCATAGATGATTTTTTTTTTTATTCCCATAGGCAGGCATAGTACTTCCTCATCAAAGAATTAGAACTTGGAAATTAATGGAAGATGAGAAATTTGTATAGTAGTATGGGATATATAGCCTCAGGTCTCTGAGTGGAGTTCCAAGGAGGCAACCACACATTTTGTAAACTTCAGTTCCAGAGCCTTCAATAAAATCTTAAGAGGTTTTATTCATATATCTCAATTATCATTCATAAACACAAAGAATAAGTTCAAGCTGCACTTGACTAATTAGGCACCTCATTTTGATAAAAAGAAATTTGGGGTGAAATTTTATTTAAATTCTATGTACAGAAGAGATGCATAGTTAACACGCATAATGGTCTTCATTTTGAATTTTGCATAAATATAATTTTAAGTGTCTTTTTATTTGGGTAAGCAGTGTTATTTCTTTACAAAACTGGTTTGGATTTCTTATTTTGAATCAGCTTTTCACTTTGTACATCTATTCAGAAATTCTACATTTTGCAACATGTAACTTTTATCATGTTATCCAGAGCAGACTAGTGGACTAAAATGAGTAATTGAAATTACAAAATAAAACTATCCTTCAGAAGCTTCGATATGTAAGAACACAGAATCAGACTTTCAATTCTTTGAAAATATCTTAAACCCAAGGGCTGACTGCAAAGCAGTTTGTCTGACTGATGCTACAAGAATTGCTCGGAGAGCAGAGAGCAGAGTCTACAAAGTGCAAGAGAACCAGCCTTGTGTCCTGTCTCTGTTTATGAAATGGCCCTACTGAAGCCTCCTGCCTTTGCTGAACATGCTCTGTCTTTTCAATGTATTTCATGCTAAAGTTAGGTCCACGCCAGAAGAAACAGATGCTGAATCCTGTTAATGACTGCTGGTTAGCCTGTAACACCTTCATCTTCAAAGATTTAAGGCAAACTTGTTAATTAATCCCTCTTCAAGGAAGGTAATTTAAATTTTCATAGAGACACAGAAGTTAGCTAAACAAAAATAATCAATCATTTTAAAACCCCAAATAAAGCAGCTGCCTTTGAAATGGATGACATTTTGACATTTTCCAAAACAAAATGAGGATCAGCAGATTTTGCAAAACATTCGATGGCTGCATTTCCAAATTGAAAACTGTTTCACAAATGTGTTTGAAACCACACTATTGCCATTTTCTAACATGGACAAAAATCACCAGATAATTTTACTGAACTCTTTGTAAGCAGTAAGACATGGTACTTTCCACATGAGACGCTTGGGCTGGATATAAACTGAGAAAAAAGATACTGAATGGTAAATGTCCCATTAAAATCTCTTTCTTTAAGATCCTCTTCTCAATTTTCAGTGCAAAGTAAGTAGCATTTTCTGCAAAGATCCAAAGAAACTAACAAAATTGCCAGCTGTTACCATTGAACAACTCATAAAATAATGATCTTTTTTACAAGGAAGACTATTGGCTGTTTATTTTCTGCATTCAAGGTATGAAACAAATTCTTGCAGTTCTTGCACATTGATATAGGTATTAAAAGAGCTAGAAACATACACACACAAAAATGGTTAGAGATCACTTAACAAAGAAATAACCTGAATTCTCAGGTGGTTTTCTCCCCTTGTTTGCAATAGAATTCTTTCCTCTTCTTCTAAATATGAGCTTGCAGTATAAAGAAACAACAGCAGCAATACTTGACACTGGCTTTGACTTTACCAAAAGGTTATACAGAAACAAAAGCAAATACAGAAGCAGATTAGGTTTTTTGTGTGGATTCCTCATCAGTTTTGAAATCCATCACAGACCTGGCAGAAATTCAGAATTTCTAAAAATCATGTGCTGGAATTAGAAATATTTTTCTATTTTTTTCAAATGCTTTTTCTTGGCAGAGGGTCTAGATTAACCTGGCTATTCCTGTTCTATAGCAGGTTCGTGAAGACTAAGTCCCTTTAGTCACATCTCCATCACAGATGTTAACATACACAGTAACTATAGGAATGCTGCCAAACACTTGGGTTGCCTGAATCCCATATCGCAACCCTGTACATCAAGGTCACACTATCCTCCAAGAGCTTAATTCACTTTGGGACACAGAAATGCTTTAAGTATATTTCTAATTACACACTATGTTTTAAATGTATGTTTTCAAATGTCTGTGTGACAGTAACATTCATATACATAAAATGATAATACATATTATAACTCCAGAGAACCGACATATATATACATAAAAGATCAGAATCAGAAATAGATATAAGAAAAGCAATCAGAAATATAAGTGAAAAAAATGAAGAAGATGAAGAAAATGAAACGTTATGAGTCCATTTAAGATTTATAGTGTATATAAAGTATTTCCAGTTGTGTGACTCTTGGGTTAGATTTTTTTCCTACAAACCTGAAACAAGTAATAAGCCCTTTCAGACCACAGCCTCACCAACTGTCTAGCAGGTGGGTGAAGTGATTGTGTCTCTCCTACTCGAGAAAAAATTCCATCTGCTTTATATCTGCATGAAATGTTCACAAATGTGAAGTAATACACAGTGGACTAAGAAATAATAAGCTCAAGAAGAAAAATAATGAACTTGATCAAAACTGGAAGAACTATGAACTCAATTCCACCCTAAAGATATCCAAACAACCTAAGGATTCTGTTATAAAAATGAACATCGTGCTCAGAAAACAGGAAAGAACAGCAAGACATAAATCAAATAAAAATATCATGAGGTTGCGCTTTAGAAAATTGCATGACTGGTACAACTTTTTGTGTACTGAGTTCTGTTCCTGCAACCCTTTACAGAGCCAGATAACTCCAGGCAGCCCAAAGGACAGAAAACGTCCATGTGTCCATAACCAGTGCAAGGTCCTGTTAGCAGGAGCCCAAGGTGGCCATCTGATTAAAAAGTGAATTTTGACTGGTAAGAAAGAAGTCAGCCATACTCTGTACTTTATATACAAGGAACAGGAAAGGAATTTTCAAGTGAATTTGACATGAAATGTAACACCAGGAAAGGTATTATGGAAACACTTGCTGTGCTGATGTTACAAAAACCTTAGAAAGGTTTATGGAGACATGATCAAAAAGGATAAAAACATCCCCTTGGGCATCAAAAAATTATTAGATGCCACGGAGCACCCAGAAGGGATAGAAAACTGAAAAGGAAATACAGAATTGAAGGCTTTGACTCCTCTCCTGTATGGCTATGAGGTATTAGTGTGAAATATGCCTGGGCTATGGTCTGGACTCAGACATACAATAAAGCACGTCCTTCGATTGAAGTCAGTGAACGGCAACGTACCAGAGGACAGGGATATCCTATGCACTCCCTGCAATGTGCTTTTAAGTAGGGTACAATAGTGCTGTGACTATTTTAAAGAAACATCAGCTCTAAAAGCTGTAAGAGGAGACAGGCTTTGCATCTGCAATAGACATCATCAGGTTAAATATTTTTCCTGACCAAGTATATTCTGAACACCTACGAGCATATGGTGGGCATAAAGCTTTAGCATTCTTCCAGTAGCGACACAGACATGGGTAAAAGAAGGCTGGGACCTCTGTTAAGTTAGATTAATTGCTTCTTATGAGTATGAGGAGAGGTGCTGTGGGAGTACTACAGCCTCAAACAACAACTGAGAGCAGCCATTTGAGCCGAGGTAATCCCCTGAGCCCTTGCAGAGTGCTTTTCCTCTGCAGCGATGCCTGTCCTTCTCCAGCTGCTGACAGTATGGGGATACTGGCAGGGATCAGACTGTGTGTCTCCTTCTCAAGGAGCTGCCCTAACTCACTGCCTTTACATATTTCTACTTGTAAGGCTTCGGCAAGACCCAAATCCATTTTAAGTCTGGCTTCTGGTTTTTCTCTATGGGGCTATTAGAAAGCGATGCTGGACCTCCAGCACTCAGCCCCTGGCCAGCAGCACCACTGGCTCCTGCTGCAGAAGGAGCACACAATTACCTGCCAGCAGTGCCTGTCTGCAGGACACGAAGCAGGTGTGGAGCTGGCTGCAGCCCGTCAGCCAGGTCTGAGGTTTGAGATTAGTCAGTTTTGGCTATGGGTTGTGTGTGGGTGATCACAGATTTCCCAGTCTGCACAGGACTGCCCAGCACACCTCATGTCATCATACCTAATTCTTGGTTGTACTCAAGTTTAAGGATAGCCTGGGTTGGTCTGCAGACACCGATACGGGGGCAGCGAGATCCAGAGATCACAGATCACACATTTTCTGAACTGCCTTTCCAGAGGCGAAGGGCCGGGGCTTAGCCATGCCAGTGTGCCCACCACCTGGACCCCACAGCCCCTTGTCTGTCACTAGGGAGTGAGGTGCTGCACAGAGGGAGATATACTGCACTGCTTGGGGTGCAAGAGCATAGCAGTGGAGAGGTAATTGGGAAGGAAGGAATAAAAAACACCATTGATATTCCTCTACTCAGATATATTCTCCATATCAAAGCCAAAGCAGCAGCCTGCCATGAGTGGTATTTTACTAATAACCACCTAAAGCAGCTATAAGGAGTCCCCTGCCATGTCAGAAGCCTCCTTCT